>NC_084964.1:20675861-20720861 GCF_949316205.1 Platichthys flesus
TTGAGTGCTTATGACCTCGTTCTCCTGGTGGACGTCCTCAATGTCCTCCCCCCGTGAACCTGGTGTGTCGCCCCGTGGCTCCATCAGGACAGAGGCCCCAGCACCCCCCAAGGCAGGCGGGGGCCCCGATGTAGGAGCAGAGGAACCACCACCCGCCAAATCAGGCGGGGGCCCCGATGCAGGAGCAGCCGAGCCACCCCCCGCCAAGGCAGGCGGGGGCCCCGGCGCAGGAGCACCGGAAACACCACCAGCCAGGGCAGGCGGGGGCCCCGGTGCAGGAGCAGCAGAACCATCAACGGCCAAGGCAGGAGGGGGGCCCAGTGCAGGAGCAGAGGAACCACCCCCGGCCAAGGCAGGAGGGGGGCCCGGTGCAGGAGCAGAGGAACCACCCCCGGCCAAGGCAGGAGGAGGCCCCGATGCGGGAGCAGAGGAACCACCCCCGGCCAAGGCAGGAGGGGGGCCCGGTGCAGGAGCAGAGGAACCACCCCCGGCCAAGGCAGGAGGAGGCCCCGATGCAGGAGCAGAGGAACCACCCCCGGCCAAGGCAGGAGGGGGGCCCGATGCAGGAGCAGAGGAACCACCACCGGCCGAGGCAGGCGGAGGCCCCGGTGCAGAGGCAGCCGACTGGCTCCCACCGGCTCTGTCCGGGCACAAGCGGATCAGGTGTCCCTCCCTCCCACAGCCAAAACACTTCATGTTCCCTGAAGTTACATGCACCGTGTAGTTATAATCCTCAACTTTAAAACTAAACACCAGGTTCAACTCCTCCTCACTTTTCTTGAGAACCATAAACACGTGTCTCCTAAAAGACATGACATGTTTTAGATGTGGAGATCTACTGTAAATGGGGATCATTTTTATGGGGGACATTAATTGTCCATGTCTGGCCAGCTCTTTCTCTATTAGCTCATTCTTCAGGAATGGGGGGACATTAGAAATGAGAACCTTCTTGACCGGATTAGCCAGGGACAACACAGGTGTGAAGGAGCCCTGAATCACCACTCCCCTCTCCAGTAGCTGGTTAGCTTTTTCTATGCTATCTACAAACACCACCACAGCACTGTTCATACGTGAGGCAGACTTCACACTGTCACACCCCACAACCTCACCCACAGCCAGACTGACCTCCTCCACCGAGCAGTCCACAGCTGGACACAGTTTGATGCCGTGTCGGCGTGTTAGCTTGTGGAGGCCGAAGCCTCCACCTGCAGCAGCCATGCTGCACAAACACAAACACACAACTAACAACTAAAAACTGCTGCTCATGACACTGTCACTCACACAGAAACAAAAAACACCTCTAATACAAGAGCAGAGGGAAAAAGACCAAAGAAAACGGCTAGAAAAAACAAACAATTTGAACAAACTTTCTCCAGCTCACTCACCACACTCACTCCCAACATGCACTCCAACAGAGAGAGAGAGAGGGAGAGGGACAGAGAGAGAGACAGAGAGAGAGAGAGAGAGAGGGGGAGACACAGAGAGAGAGAGAGAGGGGGAGACACAGAGAGAGAGAGAGAGAGAGAGAGAGAGGGGGAGACACAGAGAGAGAGAGAGGGAGAGGGACAGAGAGAGAGAGGGAGAGAGAGGGAGAGGGACAGAGAGAGAGACAGAGAGAGAGAGAGAGAGAGGGGGAGACACAGAGAGAGAGAGAGAGAGGGGGAGACACAGAGAGAGAGAGAGAGAGAGACAGGGACAGAGAGAGACACAGAGAGAGAGAGAGAGAGAGAGAGAGGGAGAGAGAGAGAGAGACAGGGACAGAGAGAGACACAGAGAGAGAGAGAGAGATATTATGATTAAATATTAGGACTTTGGATCTATGAAGACTTCACACCAACAATCTAGAGGCTTTAGAAAGGGCTCAGATTTGTGTCCAAAGTTCAATGGTGTTTGTTTGTCTCTTTATTCTAATTGCACACATGTTAAATCACTACCCCCCTCTACTGATCTACAGTGCCCCCCCCGGTGCCGACCTGGCAGCTGCCCGGTGGACATGGTGTCCGTGTCCAGCTGGTACGTGTCCTGGAGACGCATCAGAGCTTTGGCAGCTCCCGTCTGATCGCCATCGTTTGGGAAGTGTTGCCTCTGGATGGTGAGGTTAGAGATGAAGGCTGCAACACACAGAAGGACACACACTGAGGCTGCTGCTGTCCTGTGTGTGTGTGTGTGTGTCTGTGTGTGTCTGTGTGTACCATCAGACACGTCCGTCAGCACCACACTCTCCAGCTCCGCCCACTCCGTGTTGAGTCTCTTCATCAGCTTGAAGGCGTTCACCGGATGTCCCAGGAAGCCTTCAGGGTCCTGAGTGGCAGCAGCTGAGAGGACGTCTACTTTGTGAGTCCATCTACACACAGACACACACAGACACAACAACTTTTAATTGGTACTCGACATCATACCGGAGTTTAAATAGATTTACTGAAATCATTTTTCTTAAACTATGTTGTTTCCTATAAAGTTAAATCAGACTTTTTGATTTGCTCCAGTTTGTTCTCCTCCGCCCGGATGTAGTCCTTCAGGGACGTGACCAGGTCCTTCTCTGTGAAGAGCAGGTCGGTCATCTGACCTGAAACACACACACAGGACAACCTTACCCTCTTGATCACCCCCTGGTGGCTGGCTCCACCTCCTCCATGTGAGCACGGGGGACATGTCAGAATCAGTTGTTAATCTCACCGATGGAGGTGAAGAAGTCATCGTGAGCAGAGGACGAAGCAAGGAGGAGACAGTGGATCAGAGACCACCACCACGCCATCAGTCTGAGGACAGACACAGAGACAAGGAGACACAGAGACAAGGAGACAGTGAGACACAGAGACAAGGAGACACAGAGACAAGGAGACAGTGAGACAAGGAGACACAGAGACAAGGAGACACAGAGACAAGGAGACAGTGAGACAAGGAGACACAGAGACACAGAGACAAGGAGACACAGAGACACAGAGACAGTGAGACAAGGAGACACAGAGACAAGGAGACAGTGAGACAAGGAGACACAGAGACAAGGAGACAGTGAGACAAGGAGACACAGAGACACAGAGACAAGGAGACACAGAGACAAGGAGACAGTGAGACAAGGAGACACAGAGACACAGAGACAGTGAGACAAGGAGACACAGAGACAAGGAGACAAGGAGACAGTGAGACAAGGAGACACAGAGACAAGGAGACAAGGAGACAAGGAGACAGTGACACAAGAAGACACATAGACAGTGAGACAAGGAGACACAGAGACACAGAGACAAGGAGACAGTGAGACAAGGAGACACAGATACATAATACAAATGCGGTTGTCTCTCTCCAGCCTGTCCTGGTGAGTGTGTGTCTGTGACCAGGTGAGGGAACTGACAGTTATATAAAGTATCAACGTGTTTACCTTCCTGGTCCTGGTCCTGGTCCTGGTCCTGGTCCTGGTCCTGATCCTGATCCTGATCCTGAACTAAATCGATCTCAGCGAGGTGAATTTGACTGGAAGCGTCACAAACCTCAAATTTTGACTCAGAACCGGAAACAGGAAGATTTAAGGTTTTAAACATGTTTCAGTGAAAAACTCTTTCGTCCGTTTCTTCTTCTTCTTCTTCGTCTTCACAGTCCAGCTGCCAAACCTCTACAACAAACCCTTCTTCTCTCTTTCCTTCAAAGTGGCGGTAAAAGGCTGCGGCAGCGCCACCTGCTGGAGCGGAGGAGACCGCCCCTGTGGAACCAGAGGTATAAACTGATCCGAATATTCACTAATAATATAAATACAATACACTACCATATACAACAATATAATATAATGTAGGAAAACTAAAATTAAAAAATATAAATGTAGGGAGTATAAATAAATGCAGAAACAAACAGAAATATTGAAAAAATCAATGTAAAATTACAGAAATTGTAGAAATACATGATTAAATGGAGTCTGCCTGAACATCTGTCAGATTTATGGATGTATTAGGAGAGAAACCCAGAATTAATAATACATCAATGAAATGGTATGTGTATATATTATTGTATTTGTTGTGTAGCTGGTGTAAAAGCACAGAAAGTGTGTAAGAGATTTATTGTTAAGGTGCATCTGATAAACAGCTCAGACCTCGTGTGTCAGCAGCAGAGACCCACAAGTTCTCCATCATCAAACATTCATATTTACAATACTTTCAAAGATTGTAAACATTCAGCAGCTGTTTGTGTCTGAAAGACGGGTTTCAGTTTGATGAGCTGACAACTGATCACCAAGAAGAAAGTGTTCAACTTCATCTCAGACACAAGGATGTCTTTGTTTTCTATGTGCAAAAATACAGTGTCCTTAGTGTTTATTATACGTAAACATGTGTGTTATTGACCATGTGTCCATGGGCAGGAGACGATAGAGCGACAGCTGAGGTCCTGTTGTCCAGCAGAGGGCAGCACAGACCCGCAGATGCTCACTTCAAACCTTTGTCAAAGGACGTGATCGAAACTTCGTTTAAAACTTTTACAACGTTGAGGATTTGAGTTTTAACCAGAAACAAATAATAATAATTATTACAATTATTTGTATAGCCAATATTCACAAATCACAATTCGTCTCATAGAGCTTTAACATGGTGAGACATCCTCTGTCCTTAACCCTCAGCAAGAGTCAGGACAAACTACTAAAAACCCTTTAACAGGTACAAATAAGAGCATGAGAGAGGAGCTTTATACTGAAGTAATGTAAAAGTATTTTTACATAAACAGTTTTTACAAATTAATAAGAATATTGATTGGTTACCAGCTTTTATATTAAAATGATAATAAATATAAATACATTAATTTGAAATGAGACTGTATATTGTGATTACAGGCCACATTAAACAAGAAAAAGTTTGTTATAAATCACTGTTCTAGTGATCAGCAGATAAATCAATAGAATTATGGCTAACTACACAGCGCTTCTCCTCTGCTGCCCCCTGGTGTCCACACAAGGCAGATACAGTCTCAAGAAGAGACAACAAATCTGAACCACTCAATTTCACATCTTCATCCAAGTTAAATCTCTGCATCAGTCATATTTATTGATTTTCCTTCAGTCTTTATCAATTAATCAATCAACTATACAATAATTTAATCATTATCAAGTATAACAGTGTCTCACACCCAGAATCAAATCAGCAGCGCGAGGCTTCGTCTCGTCCAGAAACAGTTCAGGACTTTTCTCTTCCACTGAGGCCGAAAACACGAGTGTGGTCCATGAAAGAAAGGAATCTTGGAATCTATATATTGTGCTGTGAATAACTACTATTGAAAAATCTTCTACGCTGAAAACAAAAACTTTCACCAGAACATGGCATCGGAGATATTCTGGCTTCATTTCTGGAGGAAGTGGAGACGCGTCGTCGTCTCTATTCAAAGTCTCTGGTTGAAGCTTAGGTGTCAAAGAAAGGAGTCCTGGTTCAGGTCTCACTCCGTCCCCTCGGGGGGGCGGGGGTCCTTGGCTCACTTGTAGCTGTATCCGGGCAGAGGGAGTTTGTCGCCCTCCTTGGCCTCGAAGAAGGTGTATGAGAGGGTGATGGTGCTCACTCGGGCCATCCTCGGGTCCTCGTCAAACTCTGGGTCGATGTAGAAGAAGACGGGCATGTCCACCTCCTCGTGTGGGTTCAGCCGCTGCTCCTCGAAGCAGAAACACTGCAGAAAGGAAAGATGAGCAAAGGTCATTAGAGGTGAAACTGAGAGAAGAGAACGAATAATCCTGTTTGACAGATTTCATTGACATGAGATGAATCTGCATCTTTAACTTGAGAAAAGTATTTTGTGAAGAAGATGATGATGTTGTGAGTCAAGACAAAGACTCGTACCTGGATCTTGTTGAAGTATTGCCCCGCCTCAAAGGGAACCACGTTGTAGGTGGAGATGCCGATGATCGGTTTGTCTGTGGGGTTCTTGGCTCGGTAGAAAGCCAGCGCTGTCTCACCGGGAACCACCTGCACCACAAAAACACAAACACTGTTTAAAACCTTCAAAGTTACAGATCAACAGGCTCCAGTTAAGCTTTCCTCTGAACTCCAGTTTGTGAAGCGGATGTCGGAGGAAGTCGCTCTTACAAAGATCTCCGTCTGCTGCGGTCGGAAGTTCCACTGGATGCTGGCGTGTGTGTCTGCGTTGAAGGTGATCTTGAGGACACGCTCCTTCACTGGCGTCATCGTCTCCACCAAACTCGTGTCGTGGCCGGCCACCGCCGTGCCGCCGAGCCCGGCCGCCTGACAAACACAGGGGTCACACAGGGGTCACACAGGGGTCACACAGGGGTCACACAGCTGGGGGTCAGGATGCTCAGTCCACTGCCCTCCTCACCTGACAGTAGAGTCTGTAGAGCGGCACGGAGGCGTAGGACAGGCCGATCATCCCCACCCCGGCTGCAGCGATGTAGGTCAGCACCGTCTTGTTCCTGCTCTTCCAGTCGTCCTCCGGGCCCCGGCTCTTCCTGCCTCTGCTCTTGACTCCTCGGCTGTGGAAGCGCGGTGCGAGCCTTGGCCGCAGGAAGTGTTCGGTCTGAGAGTGCAGCGTCCTGCCGGCATCAAACCGCAATGTCCGGACGCATTGAGCCAACAGTGTGGAGACGTGAGGGGGGGGGAGGGACGGACGCAGCAGGAGAGAGAGCAGCATGGTCGGTCCTGGTCAGTCCACACCTGAAGCTGCAGCAGCAGGGACACTCACCTGGAGGGAGGACACACTCCTCAGCTTCAGTCACATGTTATTATATCACAGTTTGTCTCCTACACGTTCACAGGGAGCTGAATCCTCCTGTCGTAACTCAACTGGAGTCAAACTACAGAGGAGCTGTTAACTGGGACAAGGAGAAACCTCAGAGTCACTCGACTGCTGCGAGAAAACCAACTACATCAGACGTGAAGCAGAAACATGAAGTTCTCTCCTGAGAGTAAAACAGGTAGAGGTCCCCTGGTCGTGGTCCTGGAACCACAGACACGAGTGGAGGGGATTAAATGAGAAACGTTTTCAATTCACCACGAGACTCGATGTGAGGCAGCAGGACACGGGATCGAGTCTCTGTGAGGCAGCAGGACACGGGATCGAGTCTCTGTGAGGCAGCAGGACATGGGATCGAGTCTCTGTGAGGCAGCAGGACACGGGATCGAGTCTCTGTGAGGCAGCAGGACACGGGATCGAGTCTCTGTGAGGCAGCAGGACACGGGATCGAGTCTCTGTGAGGCAGCAGGACATGGGATCGAGTCTCTGTGAGGCAGCAGGACACGGGATCGAGTCTCTGTGAGGCAGCAGGACATGGGATCGAGTCTCTGTGAGGCAGCAGGACATGGGATCGAGTCTCTGTGAGGCAGCAGGACATGGGATCGAGTCTCTGAGTCTCACAAACCAACACGTCGGGTTTCTGCTTGATGTTTTCGTTGATCGACACATGAGCCTAACTCAACAGTGAACATAGTAGAACGTAGAAAGGTCTCGTGTGCTAAGTCACGTGAGCGTTACTGAGGCAAAACACACACAACACTGAACAAATCCGGTTTTTAGCTCGAGTTCTCTTATCGTACTTCAGTTCATTGAAGTATTGTTATGGTTAAATACGGTTAATGTGGTCAAATCATATAAAGATGATATCAAGTTATAAATAAATGTTCTGAATAAATAAAGGTTACAAACGTTCAAATGAGATCTTAAATGTTTTACCTGAGTAACTCGAAGCTTCCGGCTCGATCACGAACATGTAACTGTGGTGCGACGCAGAATCCGCTCCGCCGGACTGAGCTCCCGAAACAAAGGTTCCGCCCTGGTTTCTTCTTTGTGTACTTGTGATGACCCAGTAACGACTTCATTTATTCCAGTACCACTCATATGTAATAGAGTGGTACTTATTACTCCACCATATTCAATTGAATACAGTTATTCCACAATAATTTACATTCAAAGTATACAATTTAAAAAGTCTTGTTGTCAATCTTTTTGTCTCTTTCTAATAGTTTTGTGTATCACTGTGTTTTAATCATTATTCTTATTAACAACACATTAAAAGTCACATTCAATTAAACTCTTCAGATCAATTCAATCATATTTTAAACAGTATTTATCGAAATATTTAGAATCGTGTGTGTTGTTATGTTATCAACGCAGTTGCAGAAATTACGTTTTTACAATAGTTAATGGTTCATTTTTGTGGTTTTAACATATATGTATATTTCTGTGTTTTCAGTTCTTCATATGTACTTGTTGTATACTTGATGTGGTGTTGCAATAATAATGTATTTACATGTGGTGTGTGTTTGCAGTATTTAATATGTAGTCGTGTCTTCCATGTGTATTTGTGCATGTGCGTTCGCAGCAACACTGTGTTTACGTGTAACGGGATCTACGGTGGCCGTCTGAGGTCAGAGCGCGTGTCCGCGCAGGGGCTGCGCTAGTAATGGAGGGGGTCACAGTCGGCCAGGTATTTGACGCGGAATGTATCCTCAGCAAACGGCCCAGGAAGGTAAGAGGAGCCGCTACCGGTGCAGCGGGAGCCGGGGAGGGAGCGGGCGGGAGTCGGTGTGTCTCTGACGGTGTGTGTGTGTGTGTTTGTCCGCAGGGGAAGTTTGAATATCTGGTGAAGTGGAGGGGGTGGTCGTCCAAGTAAGTAGCTCCCTGCTAACCGCAGCTAACCGCTGCTAGCCGCTGCTAGCCCCCGCTGCTAGCCGCTGCTAGCCCTGCTGCTAACCGCTGCTAGCCGACACATCAAGGAACAATGCACGGCCGTGGCCCGTTGTCCATGTCTCCATAGCGGCAGTGAAACACCAGCTCGCCCCGCAGCTGTGGACCTGCTGCAGAACCGGGAGCAGCTGCGGGCTAGGCCGGGTTACCTGAACGCCTCACCGGACACGAGCTTTAATCATGACCGTTACAAAGCTCCAGTGAGACGTTCACTGACCTGAGACCTGTATCATCACATCACTCATCTGCTTCCCTCTCCTCGTTTTTAAATAACAACTGAAACATCCAGTTTATCAGCATGTGAAAGAAAAACAAATATTAGGAACTTTGATATAAATTCATTCACATGTTATAAATGTGTGGCAGGTTATTTATCAATCGATGAACTGATTGATCCACTAACTGTTTTAATGAAGCTGTTCACAGATCAGTTCTTACACACCAGTATCATTCTGCCTGATCATTGTTATCAACTGTTTTCTGATCTTCAGACACAACAGTTGGGAACCAGAGGACAACATCTTGGACCCGAGGTTACTGGCAGCGTTTCACAAAAGGTGGTTTGTAGTTATTGACTCGTAGAGATTAGAGAATTCATCCAAAACCCTTCCGGTGTTTATCTTCTAATAAGACGATCATAGGAGTTATCATCCTGACTTGAAATATGAAGCATCAGAATGAATCTCACCCTGTGAACCTGAAACCTGACAGAAGGTGAGGGATAAAATGAAATCACCGAAACATTTGAAACAAGTTCACTTTGTGTTGTTTCTTTGAGGACATGTTGTGAAGTGTTCAGATCCGACTGAACGGTTTGATGAAGCTGTTTGTTGTTTTCAGAGAACAAGAGCGGGAGCTTCTGTTCCAGAAGAAAGGGAAGAGGCCGAGAGGTCGGCCCCGGAAGGTTCTGGTGAGCAGCTCCGCTCGGACTCCTTCATTCTGATTCACAGCTTCTTCACCTTCACTCATCCTCCTCTTCTTTTCAACAGCCTGCGCCAACCACGACGAAGGACAGCCGCTCCTCGTCCTCCTCATCCTCCGCCCTCTCATCGTCAACCTCCTCCTCCTCAGAAGATGAAGATGAAGATCAGACAAAGAAGGCGAAGCCCGGCCCACGTGTCCACCCGGTCCCCCAGAAGAGGCCCCAGGTCCTGCTTGTCAAACCCACCTCCCCCGTCAAAAAGAAGCGTGGGAGGAAACCGCTCCACCCTGACGTGAGGGCGTTACGACAGGCGAAGAGCAGACCTCCTCCTCCTCCTCCACCTGCTCCTTCTCCTCCTCCTCCTCCTTCTCCCCCACCGACTCCTCCTCCACGCCACCACCAGGTGCTCAGGCCGTCCAGAGACGAGCCTCGGCCTGGCGTGAAGAAGCCGCTGCAGCCGGCGAGCTTCACCTACACCGGCCTGAGCAGGAGCTCCAGAGACGGCTCTGGCTCCGCCTCCTCCGCCAGCGCCTTCTCTCAGAGCGCCGCCGCCGCCAAACCCGGAACACTCGGCTGCATCTGGACCAGCCGCCCGCTGTCCTCCTCCGCTCCGTCCTCCTCCCACCACAAAGCCACTCCGTCCCCACAGAGGAAGAACTCCGTGTCCGAGCTGAAGCGCTCCACGTCCGACTCGGGCGGCGGCTGCAAAGTGAAGCAGAGCTCAGCATCCATCAGCCTGCACAGCAGCTTCAGTGGCAGCCAGCGGAGGCAGGAGGTCAGAGGTCAGGCCATGTTGCTTCAACACAAACTGCAGAGTGTTTCCAAACAGTCATCACTGTCCACACCTCGAGACCGAGCCAATCAGGCGCTGAGCCTCCGAGCCCTCAACCTGCAGAGCGTCAGCAAAGCCCCGGGCGCCGCCGGGTTCCAGAGCAGCAGCACGGGGGGGGCTGCAGCGTCGCGCTCCAGCTTGAGGAGCGGCAGCATCGTGATTCAAAGAGGAGCGGCGCGTATGAAGGAGACTCGAGCGTCAGGGCAGCGCTCCGGTCCGACTGCGGGTGGCGCTGCCGAGCAGGGCAGGGGGAAGGACCTGCTGGCAGGAGGCAGCCAGAGGCAGGAGGAGCGGAAACACGGGGGGGGCTCTCAGAGCCGCAGCCTGAACGAGCTCAGCACCGGAGACTCGGACGAGACCAGCAGCAGCGAATCAGAGCACGGCGCCTCGCTGTACCCCAGCAACAGCCGGCCCAGCCTCGGCAACAACGCCACGGAATCGGACACGGAAACCGACTGGCGGCCGACCCGGGACCTCCTGGAGCACGTGTTCGTCACTGACGTCACAGCCAACTTCCTCACGGTGACGGTGAAGGAGTCTCCCACCAGCGTGGGATTCTTCACTCCACCAAACCACTGAGACCACTGCAGAGCTCAGCTGGAGCCGGCGCTCTCCCAGTGCAGCTCCCCGGCTCCACGCCGCTCGCCTTCAGCTCCTCACGCTCAACACACTTTGACTCTTCACGCACAAAACGTTTGAGAAGAGCGACAGGACGGTTTCATCAGGTGACTTCCGATCGCACGAATCTCCTGTGGTCACATGTCGTAGGAACTCTGATGTTTAGACGCTGCCTTCACCTGACGCTAGATTCAGTCTGTGGAGAAGAAGACGTCTCCAGAGTCTGGTCAACCATTTAACAGCAGAGTCGAACCCCTCCAGTGTTGGGCGGGGTTTGAACCTACTGATGGATGTAGGACGCCACCTCTCCAGTGCCTCCGGCTCCACTGCTCATGTGGCTTTGTTCTCCAGAGCAGCAAGTTTTGAAAAAATATTAAAAAAAGAAAAAAAACGTCCGTCTGTGATCCGTGAACTTTTAAACATGAACAATCCCACGGGGGTTTTTAAATTGTCTTTTTGTTTAATGGACCAAAGGTGCTTGGAATGTGAACGCTCCTGTTTGTTGCTTCCTGATTGTTCCCTGAGCGACGCACAGCCGGTTCCTCGCCAGCGTCTCAGAACAGACGCTCCTGCATCCACACATTTCTCACTTTTATACAGTTTAATACGTTCGTGGCTATCGTCAGTGTCTTTCACAGGTGAAATATGTGTTAATTTATATTGTAAATATGACTTGTTTTTTCATGTTGATCTTTATCTGGTGCTCATGTTGGTTTCTTAGCTTCAGACACGTGTAGCCTCTGAAATAAACCAGAACAACCTGACGTCTGTCTGCGGCTGCTGTTCACACCTTCTCCAGCAGGTGGCGCTGTCCGGCAGAGACTGAAGCTTGTCAGAGGTCAGAGGTCACGACACCACAGACCTCCACTCATTAAAAGTTCCTGTTGATGAACAAACAGCTTCATCGATGAGGGTTTTTATCACTACACATGTTTTATTCATTATTATAGAATTGTCTTATAATGTGAGTACATTTATACACCTGGAGACCAAATAATCAATTATTGATCATCAATCAATGTTTTAATGTAAATGTACTTTATAACAGAATTTACATAAAATACATGAAAGATGATATTGACAATGAAACATTACTTATTCAATAAGTTGTAGCTTTAACTGATAATCTGCAGAAATACTGATAATAAACTGAGCAGGTGAAATAATCATCTCATCAATAAATGATCAATAATAAACCACATGAATTGATCTGTTTGATAATCTGATTTAAGAGTGGGCAGTTATAACATTTATTTCATGTAATAATGTAACATTGTACACATGTATATATAATATGACAGTGTATTGTGACAGAGCTGGATATTTACACACGTCACAGAAGTAGCTGAGTAAATGTACTTAGTTACACAAACAAAAACACAACTCATCACACACTCCTCCAGGGGTGATGTCTGCAGGACAGCTGGCTGCAGGTCAGTGTGTGTGTGTGTGTGTGTGTGTGTGTGTGTGTGTGTGTGTGTGTGTGTGACTGACAGCAGCTATCATCCCACAAAGCTGCAGATTCAGTGATTTATGGTTGGAGCCGCACAGAGGTGGAATTTTCCCAAAATAAGTTTGAGTAAACAGTTGGTGACAGAGACGCCTCACAGCTCAGTGGTATGTATAAACAGTTTGAACAGTGTGGGGCAGTGTACACTCACACACACACACACACACTCACACACACAGACACACACACACACACACTCACACACACACACAGCCTCAGTTTGAATCTCGTCTCGGTTTTGCAGTTTTACTTTAATGAGGTAACTTTACAGATTTCAGGAGCACAATACTGCCACCTGTGGTCAGTGGTCAATTTGCAGGCTGCTGAAAACATTAACACATTTAAAAACTAAATTAAACTGCAACTGCTTTTATATAATAGATGATGATTTAAAATATATATATATAGATATAGATATAGATATCAACAACATTTAAAAACAGTGAAGCAGGAAACCAGGAAACAATTACACACACACACACACACACACACACACACACGCTGCTGCCAGGTAATCCCAGACTGCCGTCACTGTGTGTGTGTGTGTGTGTGTGTGTGTCTGGACTGGAGGAGTCTCCCTCTTGGCTCAGACTGTCATCAATCTGCTGCTAAACTAACACCAGTGACTGTCAACACAAACCTGCAGCCTGTTAACACACACACAGACAAACACACACTGTCTGAATTCTTTGGCTCACCCTCATCACAGTAAAATGTGGTGACATCATTAGACAGAAAAACAAACTTTGTTTTCATTTGTTTCTCTTATTTCTTTTTGTGTCTTTTCTATTTAGAGTCAAACACATCATCAATATTCACAAATGTTTAATAATGATTAGTGTTGTTTTTGTATATTGAAATATGTGTGTGTGTGATGATGTGTGTGATGTGTGTGATCTGTGTGTGTGTGTCTGTGTGTGGGTGGACATGGCGGCCGTGGGGCCTGGCAGTGGGCGGCTGTCTCCTCGCTCCACAGTGAAAACCTTGAAACGTCTCAGTGTGACATCCGACTACTGCTCCTGTGGAAACACAGCTCATCACCACTGTGTGTGTGTGGGGGGGGGGGGGGGGGGGCTGTGTGTGTGTACATGCACCATATCAGTGTGTAACTGAGGCTCAGAGGATTTATTATTTGGTTTTTATTTTTAACATAATCCTTTGTGGAGGAACTCCAGGTTCCTGCGTCTCCATTGAGATCTCAGCTTATGGAGAAATGGATGCGTCTCTTATCGTCGTACCCGTCATGGTTATTCAGCAACACATCCAGCAGGGGGCAGCGCAGAGTCAACAACACCTGGACGATGGAGGACCTTGTGATGAAGTTCGTCTTGTCTCAGGTGAAGAGAATCGATTCTGTTTCTTACAAACTCACAAAGTTTCTCCTCAAAAAGTTTCATCAAGAAGAAGGAGAGCGGATCCAGCTGCTCCCCTGCAGTCCACCAGGTGGCAGTAATGCAGAACAACAGTGAATATGGAAGAGATTCACGTGGAGCTGCTCGAGATCAGATTAGAACCAAGAGGTTTGTTCAAAACAACTGACAAACTCAAGGTAACGTAATGACGCAGTTTATCTGTGGAGCTAAACGCTGAAGTTCTCGACCAGTGCTGCAAGCCCCGCCCCCAAAAGGTCCTGTGCTTTCACAAAAATAGGAATTCTCTGTGGTGAGAAGATTCAGGAACTTAATGAAGACCATGAAGCTTAACTCAGTCCATCTTAAGCCGTACTGTCTTCTTATTGGATATCTTCATAAAGTAACCTCCCTATTGGCTCGTTTGAAAGTGACATCACATAGTCTGACCTGAGCTCCTCAGTTCTCTGGATCTTCTCTGGAGGATCACTCTCAGTTTCTCCTCCTGAGCTCCTGTAGAACGTCTGAATCCAGGAGCAGTGTGAACAGCAGAGGATCCTCCACTGATTCACTGATTCACTTGTGTGTCTGTGTGTGTGTTTTTGTGTAGCTGTCTTCAGACCTGAGCTCCAGGTCAGATCCAGAGAATCTGTGCTGACTCACATGAAGAAGACACAGATGAAGATGTGAAGAGAGTTCGTGGGGATCAGAGCTCACGACATGTCAGGTGACGTAAACATGATCACATGACCTCAGGTCACTTCCTGTCTGTGTCTGCCCCACCCCCCACAACCCCAAACCTGCTGCTGTGTTGTTCAGCTGTGAAACACAAACTCTGGAGACGATTCTCTGGATCTGAAGACAGCTACACAAACACACACAGACACACACACACAAAAAACACGCACATCAAAGTCAGGTTTGACCTCGACCTGAATACCTGTCCTCCTGCAGCAGTGATAAGAGTTTGAATCCTCCTCCTCCTCTTCCTTCTCCTCCTCCTCCTCCTCCTCCTCCTCCTCCTCCTCCCCCTCTTCATCCTCCTCCTCCTCCTCCTCCTTCTCCTCCTCCTCCTCCTCCTCCTCCTCCTCCTCTTCCTCCTCCTCCTCATCCTCCTCCTCATCCTCCTCCTCCTCCTCTTCCTTCTCCTCCTCCTCCTCCTCCTCATCCTCCTCCTCCTCCTCCTCCTCCTCCTCCTCCTCCTCAGTATGGTTTACTGTCATTCCAGATCGGAGGAGACGTGGTTGGGAAGTTTCACACGAATCCGATTCTTTGATTCAGCTCCTGCAGGTTCAGGAAGTGTCTCAGATCAGAACCCTGTGTGTCAGTGGTGTGAGGATTTCACATCGTATAATGAAATATAAGAATGTAGGATATGAATAGAATCTGCTGCTGGCCTCAGATCAGAGGGACGACCGTGTCCTGAGTCTCATTAAAAGAGACGAGGACAGTCGAGGAATCTGAGACATATTTCATATCTGAAGACGAGTGAGATAAAAAGTTTTCAGCAGCTTTGAACCGTAACCAGAGAAAATCCTCCAGTTTCTTTGATCAACGAGGAAAAGGTCTGATCCACGAGAGGAGGGGGAGGAGGAGGAGGAGGGAGAGGAGAGGGAGGAGGAGGAGGAGGGAGCGGAGAGGGAGGAAGAGAACGATGAGACATGTTGAACCTCAGAGATGAAGATGATTAGATGAAGATTCATCCCTTCTACTACATATGATGATGTCATCACATGTGAGATGTTTGACTGGACACGAAAACGTCTGAATCCAAACCACCGAACAAAGGCGGTAACAAAGATCCAATCACAGAGCTTTGTTCTCTAAACTCTAATCATCCTGAATCTGACTCCCTCTTTTTCTCCATAGCAGCAGCAGCCGAGGCTCATGGGTAATGTAGTGTTTCAACCTGCTCCTCACTGAGAGCATCCAGATCTACGGTGCACAGTGAACATCTCATCAACGCCTCCACGAAGATTCTTTAAGTTCGGTGCAAATGTTCAGTACGACTGATGAAGTGATTATGTTATTGTTTATATATATATATATATATATTGTATTATATATTTTGGTCCCAGTGACGTCATGTCAGGTCACAGGACAGGACGGTGATACAAGTTGTTTCTGGTTTTCTGTTCATCTTCATCACTTTTTTCACACTGAGGTCAAAATCACTGTCATCAGTAATAATAATAATCATAATAAATAACCAGACTCCAGAGGAAGTAGTGAGCTCTGTCTTCAGCTGATGTCTTCAGAGACTTTACACTCAACACGTGAAGATACAAACATTTTAATAAAGGAAAGGCTCAACACGATATATGAGTCATCAATCAATAATCAATTAGAAGTAAATATGAATCTCTCAGGAGTTTATTGATGAACCTCTTCGATGTTCAATGATTCAGAAGTTTGAGCTGTTGAACATTTCTCTCTTCTGTACAAACCAGTCGATCAATCAATAAACTGATCAGGGAATAAAATATTCAGTAGAAGTCTAAAGCAGCTTATTTAATAAATAACAATGACTCTTTAATACTCTCTGTACTTCACTTTTACTCGAGTAACATTTTAAATGCAGGACATGTCATATTTTTACCTTGTTTAGTAATCTGATTACTTCCTCCACCTCTTAAGAGGTGATATAAAGAGAAAAAATACATTTTGAGTGAAGCCGCGTTTTATTTGTATTTTACAGAATCTGAAGTTTTGAATCATCATCACTGATCAATTAATTAAACACAGAAAGTAACTGAACATGTTGATTCTTCATAAATACAAACAGATACAATCAAATACAGTTGATCAGATAATATGATTAATAATAATGATGAAGTTCATCAGATATAAACATTTACATCACATTTACATTCTCACACTGGACAGTGCACTGTAAAAAGAACGGGTTTAACCAGTTATCTTAAAAAAATCTGATTTGTAATGATTTGTAATAAAATGTTTTTTCAATTTTCTATTAAGATTCAGTGTTTGTCAGTTTGTCTATAAAGATAACGATGAGGGTCAGTTCGGACACGCGCACTTGCACTCTGAGATGACCGGGTACTGAACCGGGATCCAGGCGCACTTCAGGCCGCCTCTCCTCTGCAGACAGCGCCACCTCAGGACGGTGAAGTGAGTGGACCTGGAGGGTCTGCAGAGCATCCCCTCCGGCACCGAGCAGGACCTCTTACTGAGGCAGCTCCCCACCTTCACGTATCGCGGCCAGAACCGGCTGCCCAGGTCGTTCCATGCGTAAAGCACCGGGCAGAACGCGTACGACCACAGCCACAGCTGCAGCCGCCTCCGGAGCTTCTTACTCGGCTTCTGCTTCTTCCCGTGCTGCACCTCGAACTCCATGGCCCGGATGTCTTTGGGCATCAGCCCGGAGAGTTTCTGTCTCATCTCTGCTTCGCTCACATCCTCGTTCCCCGAGTACTTGTCCTCCGGGGAGGACACGGACATGAAGTGCGGGTCGAAGTGGCTGCCCAGCGCGCTGCGGAGCTCCGTCTCATTCAGGTCCTTCTCCTTAGGGTCAAGCACCGGGTCCGGGATCTCCTTCAGCACCACCACGGGCAGAGTGTCACTGGGGATGGGCCGGAGGAGATAATAGTGTTGGCACATGCCCTCCTCGATCCTGAAGCCCAGAGAGAGAACGAGCAGAAACACAGCAAAGAAGTAACAGTTATCCATGTCCTCAGTGCGCGTCCACAGCGGCTCCACAGCTCAGCGCGCACAGTTCATCCAAAGACTCAGACTCAGTGCGCGGAGTTCATCCAAAGACTCAGACTCAGTGCGCGGAGTTCATCCAAAGACTCAGACTCAGTGCGCGGAGTTCACAGTTTGACTCAGGAATCCAGCAGGCAGCTTGGAGGGCGCACCACACGCACCGCGCACCGGGCGCGCTCCAGAGTTTGTCAGAGCTCAGAGAGGAGCGGATCCTCTCAGTCCAGGACTCGGGTCCCCGCGGGACAAGGCGGCCTCAGCCCTGGACTCAGCCCTGGACTCCCCGGGTCAGCAGGTCCCGGTGAAGCCGCTCAGCGCCCCGCAGCTCGCTGCTCTCTGCCCGCATGTTGGCGCACCGGCTCCCGCTGCTCCGAACTGAAGGAGCCACGGGCTGCAGCCAAATACCCAGCAGGGCGGTGATGTCATCCAGCCCACACACACACATACACATAGACCCCCCCCCCCCCCACACACACACACACACAAACACACAAACACACATACGTTTGCATAAGCACCACCACAGTACACGGGGCATATCAATATTTGTATATAGTGCAGTAGTTAGAGTTCACTCAGCAGAATGTGACAGTCCAGATGTTAACATGAACTTTAACCATCAGAACAAATTAAAGTTAAGTAATAGAGTAATAGTAACTTTAGAGTAGAAACAGATTATGATAATAACATAATTAGCTGTAAGTAAAGATCAATGACTTTAAATAAAGATAAAGAGGATGACACATCTCCACCTCCTCCAGACATGAAGCCTGCTGGTCATCAGGTCATTTACAGTCAGTGTCTGAACAGTAGTGATCCTGCGAGGTCCCGCCCATACACACTCTAAACCAATCAGAAGTCAGTCTCAGCTGTCAATCATGATGTTTCAGCCTGTTTGTATATCATCAAATAACTAATGAAATCCAAACTGATCAGAAACATGAACAATAATCAGAGAGAAGAACGACTTGAAACGACAGAAACATCTTTACAAACGTCTACCTGGTCCCTGTCCCATCTGCTAACATGGAGGAGTTTACCACCTATACAGCAGGCAGACACCAGGGGGCAACTGGGATTTTGGCTTCCGACCTGTAACATCTATTCTTTTACATCAAGTGGTTTTTAACTGAATTTAGAGAACTGAATGAAATCAGCTGACATGACAGATTGTTTCTCATCTGTTTGGATTCATGATTTTTCTAAAGAGCCTGTTCTCTCTTCGTAGTCGCACGTCGGCTCCAGCAGCCAATCAGAGAGCAGAGAAGGATACTTAAAGGTTCACAATCATTCAATTAGTGAATTAGTGAGCGCGGAGCGGCTCCTGCAGCCGGAGGCCACAAGCGCTGGAATGTTTGCTCACGTTGTAAAGGTTGAATTATGAGGCTGATAAAAAACAACTCTTGTCTGAGACGCTGGTGCAGGGAGAGCGGGGGGGAGATAAAGACCCGACTGTGCTGCTGGACGCCGCTGAGCTCCAGACAAACAGGCCCTGAATGTGGTGAACTGGTTCCTGCTGGGAATCCCACCGCTCAGGGTTAACGTGCCCACCCGGAGCTTCAAGCAGCAGTATATGGGCTGACCTGTGACCAGCGGTGGCGTCCACACGTGTCTTTGCTCTTTAGTGACACGTCCGCCTCTCAGGAGAACGCTGCTTCTCAGAGTCACAGGTCTGAGTCTGTGGAGCTGTGAGGACGCGTGGTGCGGGAGACGTCCCAGGTTCAGGCAGCGACACTGAGACAGTGGCCGACCCGCCACCCCCCCAACCCTCTGAATAACTGTGCACGCTCAGAGACACGACTCACACAGAATCGATTCTATCCGATGCTTTATGGTCTGTTTGACTCTCAATGATCATCAGCTGTTTGAAGAAGACTTGAAACTTGAGACAGAAACTCATAAACATGTTTACTGACGTTATAGAGTGA
Organism: Platichthys flesus; assembly: GCF_949316205.1. Classification (NCBI taxonomy): domain Eukaryota; kingdom Metazoa; phylum Chordata; class Actinopteri; order Pleuronectiformes; family Pleuronectidae; genus Platichthys; species Platichthys flesus. The sequence continues at coordinate 20,695,405 of NC_084964.1, forward strand.
GAAGTAGAGTCACTCTCTGTAGAAACATCCTGTGGAGCCGCCCCCTGCTGGTCAGTACACAGAAGACGGGATGGAGACATATTGATTCCACTTCCCGGAGTCTACGAACATTTCCCTCCTCAGTTGTGTGTTTGTCGTCTGAACCAGTGACGGTGGAGGATCAGACGAGTTAGAGAGATTTGATCAGAATAAATATTCAACTGATTGTTCTAGTTTCTTAGGTTTTTATGAGGAGGGTCCTCAGAACCGTACAATAAACAGAGCAGTGTTTTCTTCTTCTTACCTCTGACCCCCGTCACCCCCCCCCCCCTCCTGCTGTGGGGGGGTAATTTTCTGGACGGCTGACGTGAGTGTGTGTGACGGGCGCCGCTGTCATATCTCTGTGGAGAGGAAGTCAGTGGCACAGAGACGATTCTCAGATAAGACTTCCTGTCTCTTTGTAAACCTGTAATCCTTCACTACACAATCGAGCCCCGGAGAGAGGGGGGGGGGGGGGGGGGGGACTCCAGGTCACGGTGAGATGAAGATGTGGCCCCTCAGGATTTCCAGGTTCCTGGAAAAGTCACAAAAGTGAGTTGTGAAGTGAAAGAGCCGCTCGGTCTGGCAGAGTCCAGGAGGATGTACGAGGATTGATCCAGATCCTGATCCAGATCCTGATCCAGATCCAGATCTCGCTGTGAATTCACTTTCTGCTCAGAAGGTTCAGTTCTGACTTCAGTGATTTAAATGTGTTGAATACAACACTTGTTGCATCATTGTGTTTAAGACTCTTTATAAGGTTTATATCTGTATTAGATCAAAGTGATCTAACATTGGTTCCACATCTGTATTTCCGAGCCAGTCGTGCTGGTCAGAGGCTGAGAGCCGGCGGTGAAGTGCCACCTTGAAGCCTTTCACCCAAATGGAGCGTCCAAATGACTCCGGCTGTCTGTGCTTCAAAGCCTCCTCTTGTTTCTGCTCTTTGATCCGACGGCTCTCCACGCTGGGAGGCCCTCAGATGGACTATTAAGATTAAACCTGTCGAGCCGGAGCATGAGAGGCTGCCTCTGCACTGATGCACTGCGTCCCCGTATCTCGCTCTGGGAAATCAAAAGAAGACGTGATTGAAAACATGTGGACGCGTCTGAGTGAGGAGGGAGAACACGAGCGACCGGTGGAGACTGGAAGCGGCAGCACGAGGCGTTTCATGGTCAGTGAACGGGACGAGATGTCTTCAGCCCAAAAGGACCAGAGACAGTTTGAACAGAAACAAATACACATAAAAGAAATGAAGCCAAAATATCTCAGATACAAACGCTGCCATCTTGTGGAGATGAGGTCATCTGCAGTCAGAGTCTGTGCAGCAGTGATTGTGGGGTGGAGCTGTTCTATATAGTCTCTGCCCACAAACACACTCGACCAATCAGGACTCAGTCTCAGCTGTCATAATCCATCAAGACTTGATTTTACCTAAAAAGTCTGAATTTACATTTTCAGTTTAGGTTAAGCAGCAGACATTTAGATTTTAGAAACAGGAACCAGTCAATCTTCTGTGTGTGGAGATAATGATGTAAATCGGGGGGGGGGGGGGGGGGGGGGGGCGATGTGGCCCCAACATCAGGCATTAGCCCTGGGGCCCCTCAGTAGCTGAGTGCAGGCCCTGGCCGTGTGTGATGGTTGAGTCTCTTCAGGTCAGATGATTTGAAAACATCAGTTTTCAGGTTGGTCTCCGTGTGGGCGGAGCTTCAGGCCGCCGAGCAGCGAGCCTGTGGCTTGGAGCGAAGCTCAGAAACGCTCGGGGCGCTCCAGAGGGAAAAGAGCTGCCAGCGGTGGTGTGAGATTCCAGTTGGTTCACACCCTCCCACACGGCGTCCTGTGAGCGCCACTGCTCGATTCCCCTGACACCCCCGAGGCCCCTCACATCACAGGGGCCAAAAACTACTGAGGAACCCCTCAGGGGCCTCAGGTCTGAAGTAACCAGGGACATTTACTTACTACAAGTATTTACATTCTCTGTATATTACAACAGCAGTTTTTTATCGCATCATATTTAAGTGACAGCTGCTGTTTGCAAAATGATGATTTGAGTTAAATAAACTCAGAAGTAAAAAGTCAAACTCAAACTGGAAGTTATTCAAGTAGTTTACTTTATCGTGTAAAAAATTGCTAGTTTCCCTTTGAGTAATTTTGAAATCATTTCTACAAACAAATCAATTATTTAACATATGAAATCATGTGACAATAACTTTTAATGGTTGAAATTGAGAATTTCTCTGAATCAAAGGAAACAAACGTGTCAGTGAACTGGAGCCTGAAGCTTTCACCTCTGATTGGCAGAGCTGGACACACATACCCAGAAGGCCGCAGATATGGTGGCAAGGAGGCACACACACATACAGACACGCACACACATACAGACACGCACATATACAGACACACACACGCCAAACACACAGACGAAGCTGATTCCTGATAAAAGACAGACTCACAGGTTTCAATGCACATTAACATCCACAGGAGAAACATTTATTTCAGTTGTTAAAATTCATCTGATCATGTGAATGAAAACACTGCAGGTTTATTTATTACAGTAAAAAAATCAAATTGTCGGTCTTCTGAAAATAAATACAGTGGATTCATAATAATCTGAATACATGTTGGTGAAGCAGAAATATACAGACAGAAGCTTGTGGAGGTGAATGATGAAGTGAAATAAATAAAACATGTGAAGAGTCGCTTCAACAAACTCCACCTTCAGATGCTTTGAGTCAGAAACAGGAACTTCATCGACTTCATTTGTAAAACAATATACTAAAATCCTTCTAAACTAAATCAGGTGATAAGATAGCATAGAATAATAATAATTTTTGTGTAAATAAAGTTTTATTAGCGATGTTCCAGTTGTGTTCACTGATGTTGTGGTTTTTGGTTTTCTTTTATGGCTTAACAATTATTTAACCAAATCTTTTCACAGCTGATAATCACCAGAACTACATTAATAATTCAAGTTTAGAGTTTTAAAAACCAAAAGACTGATGAAGGTTGATGTTTTCTCGTTGAGGGTCACATGACGGGCCTGATTTCATCATCGAGTGTTGAGCTGCGGAGGCTGATTAGCTTAGCTTAGCATAAAGACTGGAAACAGAGATAGAGCATCTGACAGACCACAAGCAGGACTCCTATGAGGTCATGCTGACCTTTGACCTTTGTAATCCAATCACTTCATCTGTGAGTGTCAGTTATTCCCTCAAAGCGATGAGATATCGTGTTCACAAGAGCAAGATGGACAGAGAACCTGAAGAAATAATGACTCCAGCCACTTGGTGTCGCCAGTGCACAGACATAACAAGATATTATTCAAATTTAATGTTACATATTTAGCGTTGGAGAGAGTCTACTTGTTTCTCCCGGCTTCAGGTCTGTATGCTAAGCTAGGCTAACCCTCACCTGACATCAGCATGATTTGAACATCAATCTGATTTGATGTAGTTATGAGTCCTGCAGTGCAAATATTTGAATCCTTTTCCAACGACAGAAGCTGTGAACTTCACTTCATACATCAGGACATTAAACTTGTTAATGATCAAAGCTGCCACAGTTAATGCCCATCAACTATTTCATTAGCTTTTATTCCATAATTGCAATGTGCAAACATTAAAAACGCACTTTGTAAATTCTGTGCATACGTGTAAAATCTTTACATGTTCCACCAGATCTCAGACCTTCTCTAAAAACCGTTGCAGGTTTCGGTCGCGAGTAGAAAAGAAAAGGTTCAACACAGCAGCAGCTTGTGAGAGAACACAACAGTCAACACAACAGCACAACACAACCGGCGTCAGGTCCACTGGGAGGTCGGTCCGAGGGGCAACGTGCAGCCTGGTTTTAATAGAATCCTGACCCCTCCCCCGACCTATGACCCCTGACGTCTTGTCGCTGAACCAGGATAGCACAAGCTTCAGTCCCCCCCCCCCCCGAAAAAAACGACAGCTACAAAGGACGTCATGCCAACAATACACAGCTTCGACGACTCGTCAACATTCCACGTAGAATAGCACAGGTTTAAATCCGAGGATACAGAAATACTTCAGACTTTAAGCTTTCTCCTTTTTAGTGATTGAGGCAGCTCGCGTGTTCGATACCTCGGCAAATTGTGTATTTTTGTTTAAACTCACCGCAAGTTTACTCGACCACATTAAGAACAGGAGAAAATAACACAGACTGAAAGACGGGATGGAATCATCACAGAACCACGATGGGAAAAGACAGTCGCTTCAAGTAGAGGAGATTCATGCTCTGAGACGGTTCAGGAGACCTTCAGCAGGAAACCTCGAGACCTTCTCGAGTTTAAGAGACCTGAACTAAAGTGGACTTACGGAGCCGTGTGCAAAGTTCCTGTTCGGAGAAGCAGTGCTTGTTTCTTGCTGCATTGATTTTTTCTTTGTAACAGTCAATGCCATGGGTTCTGAGACTTGGCAGAGTTGAACCAGCAACTAAAGAGAGGCTAGCTCGCCATCAGCCCTGAACACGGTCATCACCATGATAGAGAGACCCCACAGAGAGGGGGGGGGGTGCAGCTGACATCCAGATTGGACTCTCTATCTTCATCCACCAGATTCTGAGGTCATTTTAAACTGGGCAAAGTTCGGAATCCGGTTTAAGTTCAATCTTCTCACTGCGACAAGGTGGAGAAGTTCGGACATCCATCGCAGAAGGAAGTCGGCTTGTCTCACTTCCTGTTTGGTAACAACAGTAACCTCGGAGTCAAACGGCAGATGATCTTCTGTGAAGACCAAGAACCTTGAAGGAACTCACAACCAAACCTTTGTTTGGAACCGGGAACCAAGCTGACGACTGTTCCAGGTTCTCTGGGGTTGAGGTTTGGGTTCAATACCAGTCTTCCCCATCTGCATGCTGAAGTGTCCTAGGGCAAGATACTGAACTCCAAATGCCCCTCATAGAAAAGTGTTGAATGTGACCGTGAGTGTGTTACCTGTAGCGTAAAGCGCTTTGAGTTTCATGAAGTCTAGAAAACATCTGGATAGATACAGACCATTCACCATGATGGGATCTGTCTCATCTGTACATGTCTTCTGATTCAGGGGACACCTGAACAGACCTTGACTTCCTGACTGAGTTCCTGAGTTGAGTTCCTTTGGGTCCTTGGAAGCATTGGGTCAAAAGAGGCTGAGCGCCCCCTTCAGACCCCAGATCCACCGACCTGCGAGGCCGATGTCGTACAAAGTGAGGAGACGTCGAACAACCGATCAACCAATGACAGGAGGCGTCAGTGTGAAGTGAAATAAAAGCTGTTGTTGGGAATCTGCCCAGAGAAGCTTTAAATCCTGGACGTGGTTCCGACTCTACAGCGTGCTGCTCAGTATCTCCGACACTTGGGCGTTGGTTTGGTCGTCTGAATCTACGTCCTGCGCAGTGGCTCCCTCTGGCCCCTCCCCCTCCCCCCAAGACGCTGCCCCCTGCACCTCGACCACCGACGCACCTGCAGCCGCCTCCTCCTCGGCGCCTCCCTCCTCGCCCCAGCCCCTCCCCTCGTGGCCCGGTGACAGCTTGTTGCAGGGCTCCACGAAGATCCTGCGGACGTGGGGGCGTGGCTCCCGCTGGCGGCCCCTCCGACTCTCAAGGACATGGGAGGCGTGGCTAACGTAGGGGGGGCCCTGTGGGTCGGGCGGGTCCCCGAGCAGCGGAAGGTTGGTTTCAAGCTGCTTGGTGTAGACGCCCTCAGATAACGAGCCGGTGTGACTCTCCCCACTCTGGCCCCTCAGCCAGCGCTGGGGGCCACTGAAGTACTGGCCCCTGTGACTCCTGGAGAGCAGTTTGCGCTTGGCGGGGGGGTTGGTGAGGGCCCTTAGGGGAGCAACCTCCTCCTGGTGGCTCTTGGACAGGGAGAGGCTGTCCAGAGTCCTGGTGGTGTCGGACAGGGACGGGGAGAGGGGGAGGGACGGAGAGGTGGGGAGGGTCCTGGACAGGGAGGGCGATCGAGGTGAAGTGGATATAGAGAGAGGGAAGTCTTTGGAGCGAGAGGGAGAGTGAGGGAGAAGGGGGGAGGAGAGAGGAGCGTCTTTAGATGTGGGCTCCTTCACCGTTGGGGAGTGGGGGGGGTCTTTGGGCGGGCAGACGCTGTACCTTCGAAGGAGAACAAGGAGACGTGTTAACAACATGGCCGACGAGGAGGAGGTCAGGTGATCGAACAAACTGATCAGCTGACCTCCGAGCTGCCGTCACCGGAACATCGTGAATTTAACAACGTAAACGACGAAACGATAACGAGAGGATACGTCGTGTCTGAGGACGTCAACTTCCTGACAGGATCAACCAATCAGATGACCCTGTTCCTGTTAACACAACTGACGTTTGATCGATGCCGACATGTTCCCGAACAGACGGGCGGTTCCTGAACTTCTTCATGAAGGACGTGTCCAGGGACCACTGACCTGAGCTCGTGGATCTGCAGCACGTCGGGGGCGCTGCCGCCCAGCGAGTGCACGGCCTGCTGGGACAGGTCCCGGGACGGGGAGTAGAGCAGGTCCAGCTCGCGGGGGCTCAGGGCGTCGCTGGAGTCGTAGTCGCTGTCTGTCGGCAGGAACACCTCCGAGGAGCCGTCTTCATCGGAGCCCAGCAGAGAGTCTGAGATCGCAGATCGAGTTCAGCCAGATGTATTCACATGGAAGAGAAAAGATGATCTGCTGAGCGACTCACCGCTGATGGCTTTCCTCCTGTGGAGTTCAGGCGAGGGCGAAGGCGTGGGCAGGTAGTCCATGGTGGAGGAGGTGGAGTCGGTCTTCTGTTGGTCGGAGACACTCTCTGGAGCGCTGGCGTCCACCAGGCAGCTGATGGGCGCGCCGCCACGAGGCTGCTTGTAGCGAGCGTACTGCAGAGCGTCCGTGATCCAACGCAGGTCCCGACGCATGTCGTCCAGCTGCTACACAAACACAAAGACAACAACTGTGTGAAGAGTGCCACGTGTGTCATCACAGAAAGTGCGTGGTGGTCTGTACTCGTGAGGACTTGTGTCACATGATGTTCTGGTTCAGGTTTATTGAAAGTGTCACGATGTCCTTTTTAAAAAGTCTGAAGTTTCACACGTCCACAGTTTCAACGTCTGAACTTCAACTTCCTCCCAAAGTCCCTCAGGATCAAAGTTTTTAACTTTCTAAACTGTATAGAAGAACAACCAATCACAGCCTGACGTAGGGGGTCCCTGTGTGTGTGTGTGTGTGTGTGTGTGTGTGTGTCTCAGTGAAAGTGGGTTGGCATAGAGATGACGGGATGCCGTCTAATTGGTCGGTTTGTTTAGACTCTTTGGTGTCTGCTGAACTCGACATGTGGTTTTTCTTCTTCGCTTGTTTCTGCTCTGAATCACGTCTGAAGACACGAGGACATGTCAGAGAGACGAGGGACGAGAGACGAGAGACGAGAGACGAGAGACGAGAGACGAGAGACGAGAGACGAGTCTGATGCAACGTTTAGATCCATGAAGCTGAGACTTGATCGAAACCTTCTGTCATGTCAGCGCTGTATAAAAAATGAGGGTTTTAGGTCTTTTATGCTTCTTATGAAATCATATGATGATAAAATTTAGTTTAGTGAATCCGTTATGAATTCAGTCTTTCACAGACGTGTTTGTTTCCATGAACTTGTTTCCAGACTTTGTTCCACTGTCTCCAGGTTCTACACAGACTTCCATCTGAGGACGAAGCAGCAGCTACAGACTCAGACGTGTGAAGCAGGAAGTCACATAATGAATTCTGTGAATCAGACGGATTTGACCTTTAGGATCATTTGACCTTTCACAGTGACGACAGGACGAAGAGGCCCTGAGGACGTCTCACCTGGATGTAGTCCAGGATGAGCTGGTGTCTTTGTTTGGCTGTGGTCACCTCACTGTCGCTGATGGCCTCCCGCAGTGCCTGCTGGGTAATGAGGGCGTCCAGGTCCAGGACGGAGGACAGACGGCAGTACAGACTGATGAACTTCTCTTTGTAGGTGCAGAAATGAACTGCAGGAGGAAAAGAGACGAGACGACGACAACAACAAAAGAAAACTGAAAAAGATCAAACAGACGGAAATAAATCCAGAAATAAAATATGAAGGTTATTACGACAGGAAAGAAAATGGAGTCTGATGGTCTGTGAGTCATGTGACCTGTGACCCACTCAAACATGGAGCGTCATCTTTGTTGTGTTCTGCTGATTTCAGGTCGGACGTGAAAAACACTTTGACTGAGTCAAGAGAACGGAGCAGGTCAGTGTGTGTCTGTGTGTGTGGGTGTTATTGACACATTTGTGTGTGTGTGTGTTTTTGTGTGTGTGGGGGTCAGCGGAGAGGCCGTCCTGCTGGAGCCGCAACCCTGATTTAGTGCCTCTCTGCAGACGTGTGTGTGTGCGTGTGTGAACAGACTGGGCTTTGTTCCTGTCTCACACCCTCACACAAACACACACTCATTCAATCAGACACACACACACACACACACGAGACACAACACTGTCCTATAAAGTTGTTGTGAACATGTTGTGTCTTGTTGCCTCTCGTCTGAATGGACGTGTGAGAAGTGTCCACCTGGTTCCTTCAGCTCAGTGGTGTGTGTCTGTGTGTGTCTGTGTGTGTCTGTGTGTGTCTGTGCTGTCCAGCGTCTTCAGCGCCACAGACGCACACACACACTCTCCACTGATCAACAACCTTATTTAACTGTATTTGCATTAAAGTGATTTGATTGGCCGTTGATGCATTTCAGTGTCATGTGATGTCATGGCGTTCCAAGTGAAGGAGCGTGGGCGTGTCCGTGATGATGCGTGTGTGTGTGTGTGTGTGTGTGTGTGGTTACCCAGTTCGAACATGGGCAGGGGCAGGAGGAGGAACCCTGACAGGGGGGTGTAGGGGTTGGACTGCCCGGGGGGGGAGCAAACGTCGTCGGCCGCCGGCAGCAGCAGCAGGAAGGAGACGCCGTGACCGAGCTCCACCACTTCCTGGCTGTAGACACGGAAGTGACGGGCCTGAGGACGCACACGCCAGCATCATGTCAACACTGCATACAAAATAAAACAATGGACTCATTCCGTCTCCTGGACCCCCCCGTCTCTGTGGAGGGCTCTGGCCACACCCACCTGGTGCAGCGGTTGGTTGATGAGCTTCAGCAGAGACTTGATCGCCGTCTGCAGCTCGTAGAACAGTAAGGGGGCGTGGCTCTCCTCGCCCTCCGTCCGGCCGTGCTCCCGCTCACCGGCCGCCGACAGCTTCTGGATCCAGTCCCACTCGTCCCTGAGCACAACACACACAGACACACAAACAAACACACACACAGGAATGCAGTGATTCAGCAGTGCCTTCCAGCTCTGAGCCAATCAGGTGTCAGCGTGTGTGGAACGTACCTGGAGACGTTGGCGTTCTCCCGGACGCGGGTGTGGCAGAGCATGTTGGGAGTTCGCTGCGACACCAGGACCCGGATCTGGTCCACGGAGCTGCTGAGCTTCAGGAAGCCCAGGTAGAGGCCGGGCGCCAGGCGGTGAGTGCCGCGCCGCTGGTACGCCAAGATGTCCTGAGGTCAGAGAGCCGCTGTCACTCACTGGTCACCAGAAACACGGACCACACCGAGAAGCAGCGCCTTCCTCACCTGGACGGTGATGATGAGGATGTCCAGGGCGTAGGGCTCCTCGGGCGTGGACAGAGACTTCCTCTGGCTCTGCAGCTTCGTCACCTGCATCCACCTCCCGCTGGTCAGCTGCCCCCCCGCCTCCTGCACCGTCACCAGCAGCACGTTCCCGTGGCGATCCTTGATGGGCTCGTAGTGGACGCGGCCCAGGTTGTGAGTTCCCAGCAGGTTCTGATGGTTTGTTTAATGGTCACATGACATGAGCAGTTCAATCTGATCAGGTTGTATAGAAACAGTTTGTGTTCTTTTCATTGTGAAGTAAATGTTGTTGCAGCTGCAGAGGAACGAAAGGAATCTAGATTCTCTCTGAACTTAATTAACACCATCGTCGTTCTCAATGAAACAGCTTCAGTTGATAAACTGGATGAATCCGGTGGATCCTGACCTGCAGCTGGGCGGCGGCGGTCAGCATCTTGTGTCGCGCCTGCAGCGTGGACGAGGAGGACATGGAGACGGACATGCTCTGTCTCAGCCACCGCACGTCCTCCCACATGCAGGACAGCTGGAGACAGAGGAGACACGATCAGCACAAGAAGAACAAACCGCTCTGGTTCTCATCTGATCACAGAGCTCCGCCCCTCGTCAGGCGGCTCAAGGTCACAGAGCTCCGCCCCTCGCCAGCCGGCCGGGGGTGTACCTTGGTGAACCAGAGGAAGTCCTGCATGAGGGAGCTGCTGTAGGAGTCGTCCACCTCCACGATGGGGATCTGATCCTCTGCCGTCACCAACAAACTGTCCTTATGGTAGAAGATGGCCGCCAGATAAATCCCCCTGCAGACACACAGGATGGAACGATCCAGGAAGTGAAGCTGGACTTTAATAATCTGGTATTTAATTTGTGTTTCCTAAAATGAATGTCCTTCTTTTCTTTATGTTAATAAATAAATAAATCCTCCTCAGTGGTTTTCAATGGATTTAATAACTTGAAAATTAAGATACTTTCTTATGAATCAGCAACAACAAAGAACAATGTTATTTGTTTCTTTCACTTTAACTTCTATTATTATTAATATTAATATTAACATTCGTCTACATTCACGTTTTCATTATAAAAAGGTTTTTCATTGTTGACGTCTTCGGTTCCAGGAAACACCGAGGGGCTGATAAACTTTACGAACCTTCAGAATAAAACAAACCTCTTGAGAGTTTTCACGAACTTGTTGGAGGAGTTGAAGAGATGTTTGATGCTCCTGGAGACCGACTGCTTCCTGCTCGGGTTCTGGAGCTTGGACGCGTCTGAGGACAAGAGAAGAAGAGAATCTGTTAAAGACAAAGTTTCATCTAAAACTTTCTGATCAATAAAACATTACTTTATAAAATAAAGACTCTTATTTGTGCGGGCCGAGCCTCCTGAGTGCTCGTGACTGAGGTCACCCGGGTCGACTCGCTCGCTCTTATCTCGCTCATTCTGCCTCTCTCTCTTCCCGCCGTCCTCCGGCCACTCAGCGATGCCAATCTCCAGACCGCAGCGCCCCCTGTTGTACTTTGGCTAATTAGGCGTCACATAATTACCGTCCAGTAAACAGACGCTCACAGACGGCTGCTGGTTACGGGTGACGACTTGTCGGGGGGTCACAGGCGGAGGAGGACAAACAGGAAGTAGAACTACTGTGGTTGGAATCCTTCGCCACCAAGTGTAGTTTCTGAGTATAAACTTCTACGTCCTTGTTTTCCACATTCATATGAAGGTCACTGAGTCACAACTGATCACGTTCACCAGGCCAACATGAAGCCACCGTGACCTTTGACCTCCAAAATCAAATCGGTTCAAACTTGAGTTCATATTTTTACCAAATTTGAGGAAATTATATATAACTTTATATCAGATTAAAGAATATTACATTATGATATTATATCATATCACATTAGCTGATTAGTTCACATCCAGGACATCCTTCATGACAGATACACCAGGACACGTGTGGACACATGTGCACACACCAGGACACACCTGGAGACATGTGGACACACCTGGACACACCTGAACCCATGTGGACACACCAGGACACACCAGGACACACCTGGACACATGTGGACACACCAGGACACACCTGGAGACATGTGGACACACCTGGACACACCTGAACCCATGTGGACACACCAGGACACACCTGGACTCAGACACGTGGACTCACCTCCGCAGCAGTAGTGTGTGTGCGTGGCTCGGACCTGCTGCAGGAGACGCTCCATGGCCTCGATGTGTCCTCGTCTCTTCGGCTCCCGCCCGTCACTCTCCCTCCAATCTGAGCAGCCAATCAGAGGAGAGACGTAAACATTCACAAAAAACTGTCGGTGAATTAATTCACTTGAATTTCCCAACAGCTTTTAAATGGAGATTTTAGATCCTTCAGTGTGTCGTCTTCTGTCTCTTTACAACTCACACACAGACACACTACACACACACACACACACACACACTACTACACACATACACACACACAGACACACTACACACACACACACACACACACACACACTCTACACCCACACATGTACTCTCTCACTCACACACACACACATTCTCACTCAAACACACACACACACACAGACACACTACACACACATTCTCACACTCACTCACACACACAGAGACACACTACACACACAATGAGACTGAACACACAGCTCAAGGACGATCAGAGAAAGATGGTGGTGATGTTGTAACCGATGTTCCAGAGGAGCGCTTCTAAACGAGCGGCAGCAGAGACCAGGAATAAAAAGATTATCGAACAGTGTCATCAGTCTGTGATCAGTCTGTGATCAGTCTGTGATCAGTCTGTGATCAGTCTGTGATCAGTCTGTGATCAGTCTGTGATCAGTCTGTGATCAGTCTGTGATCAGTCTGTGATCAGTCTGTGATCAGTCTGTGATCAGTCTGTCATCAGTCTGTCATCAGTCTTTTCTCTGCTTCTATGAAAACCTGACGTGAATCGTAAGATTCTCAGAACAGAAGTAGAAACGCAAAAATCTTTTGTGTGGATGATTGTTCTGATGTTACGATGTCAAAAGGTCATGAAATGATGAATTTCACCAGAAGGACGAAGACTACATGTTGGGAGGAGGAGGAGGAGGAGGAGGAGGAGGAGGAGGAGGAGGAGGAGGAGGAGGAGGAGGAGGAACTCACTGGAAGGAGCTGCTGATGGGGGGAGCGAGGAGGTGGGCGGACCCCAGCCCTTCATGTTAAAGGCCGACACTCGAACATAGTAAAGTCGACCCTGAAAGATAAAACATGTGTTGATAAAATCACAAAGATGAAAGATGAAAGATGAAAGGTGAAAGATGAAAGATGAAAGTGCTTTTTCAATGTTCACAGGTCGAAGCTGCTCCGACGTCAAACACACAAAATAAATCCAGCTTCAACACAAAGTGCTGGAACCTTTACAACAACAAGACGCTCTGCACATGCTCTCCTTCACAGCTCAGGACTGTCAGTGTCCTTGAGGAGTCAGTGACTCAGCAGGGTTCACACACTGTGTGAGGTCTGACAGGAGCAACTGACACGTGTCAATCATCTTCCTCAGATCAAACCCGTTCAGACCAGGAGACACGGGAGCTTACCGTGGTCAGACTGCTGATGGTGCACCTCAGACTCTGCAGGTTGTCCAACAGCGTCTCTCCAGCGAGGAGGGAGAAGTCCTTCAAACAGCTCCACTCCACTGCACACACACACACACACACACAGACACACACACAGACACACACACACACACACACACAGACACACACAAACACACACATGTGTTGGTCACATCATCTCTAATCGTCTATAGTTCTTTCTGATCTTCTCTAATTATCTCTAATATTAAATCAGGAAGCAGGTGATGAGACTCAGATCAGCCGGTGAACTGATGAGGAATCGAACTCGTGGATGAACCTGCTCAGTGATCTGTGAGAGGGACGGTTTGTTACCTCGGTATTTGGTCACCACCGTGGAGTTGAGACAGAGCGGCTCCTGAAACGAGACGCTCAGCGTGGAGCTGCTGCTCACGCTCAGACGGACCATGGACGGGGCCTCCGGCGCTCCTGAGCAGGGGCAGGGACAGAAGACACATGAGGACATGACGTCATCGAGTACCAACCGACTGAGAGCTACACCTGCCACCTGCAGCCACTGGACGGTGCTAGATGTCAATCACATGTGGTATCCACCCCCCCAACACAGGATAATGATAATGACCAGTGCAGTCACCCCCTGCTGGTCACTACACAGAAGACAGGTTTCAGGCATTAGCTTAACTTTCTAGACGTGTCATCTACATCTATTTAATTTCATTTAGTATAAACGATGAGTCCAGGTTACAGAAAAGCTGACGTGCACGTGCTGCAGGGAACTGGTGTGTAACATGTAGACTCACGTGCTGCAGGGAACTGGTGTGTAACATGTAGACTCACGTGCTGCAGGGAACTGGTGTGTAACATGTAGACTCACGTGCTGCAGGGAACTGGTGTGTAACATGTAGACTCACGTGCTGCAGGGAACTGGTGTGTAACATGTAGACTCACGTGCTGCAGGGAACTGGTGTGTAACATGTAGACTCACGTGCTGCAGGGAACTGGTGTGTAACATGTAGACTCACGTGCTGCAGGGAACTGGTGTGTAACATGTAGACTCACGTGCGTGCTGGAAGCCGGTGCTCATGCGTTTGTACAGTTTGCTCCTCCACTCCCAGATCCTCAGCTGCTTGTCTTTGTGACAGGCCTCCAGCGACAGGCCGTCCCTCTGGGCCTGAGCCGCCAGGTCCGAGGCCCGGCGCTCCGCCTCCAGCACCAGAGAGCTCAGGTGGGCCTCCCGACTCGCCACGCTCACGACTGCAACACACACACACACACACACACACACACACACACACACACACAGTGATTTTTACTCAAACTATCTGATGATTAAATAAAGTTTTCAGATGAACTCTTCAGATTCCGTCTTCACAACAGGAAACGACCAAACGCCTCCTCCATGTTAGCAGATGGGAAATGGACCCCCCCAAAAAATCTGTTCACATTAAATACATTTTCACTAACAGTGAGTGATGGTCTTTATATTCAGTCATCGGTGCATTACTGCCTCCTGGTGGACTGGAGTCGTCAGTTTATTCGTCGTTCTGCAGGAACCTTGAGTTCCCTGCTTTTAAAAGTCTCAGGGAACTTTTGTAGTGGGGGGGGGGGGGGGGGGTCTTGAATGTGACAGAACATAGCAAATACACAACATGTATGAGCTTCTGTTAACTTTTCATGAGTAACAGACTCAGCTCTGTTTGTGTGTCTGTGTGCGTATATGTGTGTGTCCTCTACATTTGTCACGGTGAAACTCTCTCTCTGCTGCCAACTCGCCCAAACACTGCGGCTGTGCTGCTCGCCCCCCCACTCACTCTCCGCTCCACTTCTTAGTCACGGCCAGTGACAGCAACACAAACAAACAACAACACCCTCATTCACACACACAAGCGCACACACACACACACACACACAAGCGCAAACACACACACACACACACACACACACACACACACCTGAAAGAGCCAATCAATCACGGATCCATCTGACGACTCATCCACTCTCACAGTGATGGTGCATTCCAGTGCTGTTGGAATAATCAGGAAAAATCAGCTCCCAACTGAGCAGAGTTACGTTTGCTCAGGTTTTAACAAACAAGTCGGTGAATATTTTGGTAAAATACTTGTTGATATTAAGAACCACAAAGTCTGGATGAATGTGGAGTATCAGCTAAATTACAACTGTTCACGTGTAATAGATTAGTATCAATTTAAATCTATGTTCTTCAAAGATGTTTTTAACGTCACACAAACCACTGAGTAGTTGGAAAAGTACAATAGTTCACAGATTAAAATCTGAAGTTCCATTAATCTACAGATCACCACGACGGATCATGTGACGTCTGTGTCAGTGTTTCTCTCTTTTAGCTCCGTGTTTGGTTTCCTCCACATTCTCGTTAACTGCTAAATAAAAGATCGTCTGTGAATGAACGCACACATCGTGATGAAACATCGTCCTGTGGAATCAACTCAGAGTTCCAGGTAAACAAAGAAACACAATGATGATGTCACATCTGATCAATACATGAAAATGATACGAGGAAATGAATCGTCTTCACTTTGATTTAGTTTGAAATATTCTTTAGTATAATTATCAATAATCTGAACTTTTACTTCTTTTTAAATATTTGTATCTTATTTAAAGACAAACTATATTTCTTGAGCTTAAATGTGTGTCTTTTTATATTTGAGTGTTTCAAATGAGTGTATGAACTGTACAAACACACACACACACACACACACACACACACACACACACACACACACACACACACACACACACACACACACACACACACACACACACTGTCAGCTGGCTGATTTACTTGGCTCTTGAGGAATGACATAAACAGAGAGCAGCAGGTCTCAGGAGGGAAACAGCAGCCGTGTTTACTCTGTGTCTGTTGACTTGGATGGGACGGTACCGCCGCTCGGCGCCCGCACCGCTGCGTGGACGCCCCCCCCCCCCCAACGCAACAATAAATCACTTAGCTGTAATTGCCCCGGCCTTACATGCATCATTGGAAAAGTTAAACCATTAAACGAAAAACCTTATTAAAGCTGTTGGACGGGGAGTCACACAAGAGGCCTGCTGTAAAGTGTCCACTGTTTGTCTCTCACACACACACACACACACACACACACACACACACACACACACACACACAGGGACAGATGCACAAGTGGGGGCTAATGTTTTTTTCAGGAGTAAGGTAAGAACCACCTGTCTTTATGGACGACAACAGGGAGACTGATGGAGAGGAAACTGTGTGTGTGTGGGTGGGGGGGGGGGGGTAGCAGCTCGGGGCAGAGGGCCCCCGACGGAGCAGCAGACACACACACAGGCCCTGTCTGAGCCACAGCAACACACACACACACACATACACGTTTGTACCTCTATCTTAATGAGGACACTCATTGACATAATACATTCCCTAGCCCCTCCCCCTAACCATCACATCTAATGTCTAACCCAAACCAAGTCCTAACCCAAACCAAGTCCTAACCCAAACCAAGTCCTTACCCAAACCAAGTCCTAACCCAAACCAAGTCCTAACCCAAACCAAAACCAAGTCCTAACCCAAACCAAAAACAAGTCCTTACCCAAACCAAGTCCTAACCCAAACCAAAACCAAGTCCTTACCCAAACCAAGTCCTAACCCAAACCAAGTCCTAACCCAAACCAAGTCCTAACCCAAACCAAAACCAAGTCCTAACCCAAACCAAGTCCTAACTCAAACCAAGTCCTAACCCAAACCAAGTCCTTACCCAAACCAAGTCCTAACCCAAACCAAGTCCTAACCCAAACCAAGTCCTAACCCAAACCAAAACCAAGTCCTTACCCAAACCAAGTCCTAACCCAAACCAAGTCCTAACCCAAACCAAAACCAAGTCCTTACCCAAACCAAGTCCTAACCCAAACCAGGTCCTAACCCAAACCAGGTCCTAACCCAAACCAAGTCTTAACCCAAACCAAGTCCTAACCCAAACCAAGTCCTAACCCAAACCAAGTCCTAACCCTCAGTCAGTCCATTATAAGTGGGTCAGTACACACACAGACACAGACACACACTTTCACTCTGAACAAACTGATCAGAAACATGAAAACTCAAACTACTGAAATGACAGAACCCATCTTTCTTTTTTATTTGGTCCATGTCCCTTCTGATAACATGGAGGAGGAGAGGTTTATGACCTGTACTGCCACCAGGGGGCGATCCGGATTATTGGCTTGATTTTGGAGGAGCTCTCATGTCCTCACAATGTTTGTTATTGTCATAAACTTTAGACTGTGCACTGCCCTCTAGTGGACGTATTGATGAACACCAATAACAGCGTAGGTACTCGATGTTCTCCGCCTGGTTAATGAAGGTTCACGTGTTGTACTCACAGTGAGGACTCTCCTTGCCGCCGGCCTTCAGCAGCAGCTTGGCGATGGGCGTGTTGTTGGTCATGATGGCGATGTCCAGCGGCGTCAGGCCCTGGCTGTTGGGGGTGTTCAGGTCCAGCTCCTCGGCCGAGAATTGATAGAGAAGAATCTGCACCGTGTCCAGGTCCTGCTGCTCCACCGCCTCGAAGATGCAGTCGCTGCCCTGCATCGCCTGCAGGGGGCGACAGCCAACGATCATCACATGACAGGAAATCAAAGAGATAAAGTTCAAACCTTCTGCAGATACAAACATCTTTACTGAAGCCGAGAGTCACTGAGTCATTTAAATAACGATTTAAATTAAACATGGAATAACACTTTTTTCACTGCACAACAATTCTTAAGGCACTAGCCCCTCCTCCTCTAAGTGTTTACATTAGGAATAAGGACGGGGGGGGGGGGGGACCATGTGACCAGAGGAGACCGTTACGTTCACACTACATTTGGCCGCTCGTTTTTTTTCTGTACCAATAACTGTACAAATAACAACACTTAAATTGAAATATGATTCAAAACCTAAGCAAATCTGTGCCCATGAGTTATGGTCCCAACTGGATTATTTTTGTTTTTACATGTATAATGATATTGCAGTAATTTTCTTAATATGTTCTGAGCAAGAATATTGATATAATGCGTTTTCTTTTTCTCCTGTTATTTACTCCACTGAGTTACTGTCTGATGTATTGTCCCATAGGATTAATATGCTCCTGCTTGTCCTGCTCAGGGACCACAAGGGCAGATTCGCTGTTACAGATGAAATATAGATACTGTTCTCTGAGAGGAAACAAACATCAGTGAAGCTGGAGAAGGTTCGTTTCACACAAGGTGAAGAGTCAGTGTGAGGAAAAGGGTCTTAAAGAGACTGGAGCTCAAGTGTTTGAGACAGAGGCTGAAGAGAGGAGCAGCAGCGATGGACAGTCGGAAGAAACTTTAGAGCTACAACACAAATCAAATGATGGAGATGAAGATGAACAGAATATTTCTCCTTCAAAGAAACATCATTATATCGACTTTATCTCAGATCCAGAAAACACTGATGTCCAACGGTTCATCTGCTCCGTCACTTTGATTTCTGATCTTAATAAATTGAATATCTGGATTCTTCTGATTTCAAACGCTGCAGTGACATCGTCTGACACTTTTGTTTCTCCCCCCCATCAACCTCTCTCTTCAATCTGTGACTGGTCTGTAAATGTCAGCAGGCTGCGCACACACACACACACACACACACACACACACACACACACACACACACACACGCATCCCCCGTCACACACGATGAATCTTAGTGACCAAATTTCGCAGGGATGTTGTGATGATGGCGACAGACATGGAGAAGTGGTGTGAAGAGCGAGAACGCCGCTTCACGCTGAAACTAAATGAGTGACACCATCCATCAGCGCCTCAGCGCCCTTGAGCAAGGTGTTTCAAAAGAGGTTTTACAATAAGCTGTTTGTACATGAAGTAAAATCAGAGACTCCAGAGCGGTGACAGACGGCTTCTTGATGTAACCGCCGCCTGAGGCCGCCGCTGAGATCAAATTAAAGTTGTGTTAGATGGCGGGGGGAGGGGGGGGGGGGGGGGGTTCAGCCTGTTAACAAAATTAGCTTCAAACCAGATCTTTATTGATCCGTCAGCAGCCGAGCAGGTTTTCCACTGTGGATCACGATGTGTTGAACACACCACTGACACCTGCTGGTGACCAGTTAGCTGCATGTAGCCGATGATGAGAATAAACCAGTTCTGTTTCTCCTTCCACTTCAAACGCTTCTGTTCCGACTCATTTTATAAAAAACAACACATTCGTAGAAACAGAACAACAACATATTGGTCAAACAAAGTGAGACACGAATCTGCTTCTTTCTTCAGGCGCCTTGTTCCCTCCTCCTCCTCCTCCTGTGTCTCACACAAACTCTAAATAAAGACATTGGCTTCACTTCCTCCAGAAGTGAAGCCAATGTCTTTAATGAAACGCTGCCATCTGGTGGTGATGAAGTCATTAGCAGTCAGATTGTGTTCAGTAGTGATCGTAGAGTAAAAACTAAACTGATCAGAAACAATAGAACAAACATCATCGAGATAAAAAACCTGAAATGACAGAAATCATAAAAAAAAACATTTATTAACGTCTACTTTGATTTTATTGTTTGGTCCATGATCCAAAGTGCTTACATGGAGGAGGCTTAAGACCTATGCTACGGCCAGCCACCAGGGGGCTCCTGGGGGACCCTGCCAGTGGATTTAGTGATTTGAATTTAACAAATGTTTAAATACATCAACATAAGATGATGTTTGAAGAATTTAGAGATAAAATGATCAGAGGGCTTAGGAGAGAGAGCGGGTCGTCCACTAATCAGAAGGTTGGTGGTTCGATAGCCGGGTCTTTCTGTCCGCATGCTGAAGTGTCCAAATCCTAAACTGTCCCTGACGTCATTGTGAGCTAAATATAGAGGAGCTGATTAAATGTGTGAAAGTGAGTCATCGTTAAAAGTCATAAATCAAGAAATGAATCAGCTGCTGCAGTTTCAGATGATTCATATCAAAGGATACATGATGTTTGAAACTGTAAATATCATTGTGTGTGCTTGGAAAGACGAGGAGGTTTTATACGTCATGCCCCGCCTCCTGCTGCTCTACAGGCTCCGCCCCTCGTCTGGATGTTCCCACATGTTCCTGTTTGAACGAGTCGGACCCAACAACCTGCTGCTGCTTCACAAACACCGACTCTAGGAAATGTCTGAAAACAGCTTCAGTGAACTCACAGAGGCCTTACGGAGACGATCCGTCTTCCCGAAGAAGTAGGCATCCTCGAAGGAGGAGGTGCTTCCTCGCAGCTTCTCTGACAGGTTCCTGTAGAGGCGCTTGGCGGCGCTGGGGGAGGCCGGCCCACCGGGGCACTTCCCGGTCTGGGCCAACTGCAGGTTCTGCATCTGCTGGGTCATCACAGCCGGGAGGCGTCTGCTGGGAACCAGAGAAAAGTTAGACTGACTTCCTGCAGGAACGACTGAGCTCTCTGAAGACGTCTTTCAGAAGACGAGTGAACGCAGGGAGTGACGGCTCTAAACATTTGGATTATTATCAGTTCAGGTGGAGGAGATGAACCAGGAGGAGGTGGAGGAGGTGGGGAAGGAAATTCTCTGCGTCACAGAAACTGAAACTGATTCAGTTTCTCTGTGAGGTTAAGAAACCTCCAGACGTTTGATTCAGGTCGTTTCCTCCAGCAGCGAAATGATCCGTCACTTAAATTCTCCACAACACTGTCTAACAGAGGAGGATGAGGAGGAGGAGGAGGAGGAGGAGGAGGAGGAGGAGGAGGAGGAGGTGGAGGGTTAGGGATGAAGCTGTCAGTTGTCTTTGACAGGACTAACATGGTGGACGGGCTCTGACTCTCATTTATTCTTCAGTTGCAGGTTTTAGCTTCGTCAAAGGTTCTGGGAGGTTCCCCCCCCCCCCCCCCTGCTGATTGGTTCCTTCTCTCTGCACCGAGCGTTCATGTGACTCTTTGTCCAACCTTAGTCCAGATCCCTCCTTCCTGTCTTACCCGAGTTAATTTCGTTGACGAAAACGATGACGAAATATTTTGTTAACGACTTTTTTCCATTTTAATTTGGCTATTAAATGTGACTAAAACTAGACTAAAACTAAGAAGGATAAAAATGACTAAATGTGACTAAAACTAAAATGCATTTTCGTCAAAAGACTAAGACTAAATCACAAATAGCTGCCAAAATGAACACTGGGTCGCAGCAGGTCCATCATGTGTTCCCGACCAGCCGCTCCCGGTGGACCCGGGTCCTGATGGGATGTGTAGTCCATCGACTCTGTGTGGACTTCACATCCCTTCCCTGACGTCTCTATGTCTAGAGATCCTAACAGACCTGAGCCTCCAGCTGCTCTATCCTGGTTCCTTCAGGCACGACCCAACGATCAGGGAGCGTCGGAGCTACTGTTGATCTATTTCAAATGTTTTTCGAACTGTTTCTTCTGGAATAAGAACCTTGCCGCTGCTCTGTGCTGCTTCACGCTGCTTCGACTGAACATCCGTCTGCTGCTTCAGCTGAAAGTGAACTTTGCTGTTGACCTTTAAAAATCTGTTAATGAGGTCACAGCTGTCAGTCACACAAACGCTCACGTCACCTTCTTCAGACAGTTTTCAGGAAATCTCTCAAATCGGTGAGGAGACAGAACACAGCTGTAATAAGACCGATGCTCAAACCTGAGGATTTAACTGAGGATCTACTTTGCTCTCGTTTTCCACTTCTCTTTTCTTCTGTCACGGGTTCCTGCATTAGGAACTTTGAGTCGAGTTTGAATTAAAGTCAAATGTGAATCGTCTTGTTGAAAACCAGCGTCTCTGAAGCTTCACCTGACGACACGGGGGGGGGGGGGGAGGTTTTACTCTGATCTTCATCCTGATGAACACGAGCTAATCACAGCTTCTGTTTCCTGCTGTTGGATCTACATCGAAAAAAAGACTGAGCCAACATCAGAGCAGGAAGTGAACACACAGACACACACACGCACACACAGACACACACACCCACACGCACACACACACACATCTGATCCAGTTGACCCGTCGCTCGACATCATCACCCACCAGCACTGCAGGTTACCATGGCAACAGGAGGGATGCTTCAGGCTCCATTAGCAGTTAGCTGACCAGCAAGTAACCCTGTGTGTGTGTGTGTGTGTGTGTGTGTGTGTGTGTGTGCGCTCACCTGTCCAGACTGAGTGAGGTTCGGGGTCTCAGGTCTTTAATCAGAGCATCTCCAGCCGGTCTCTGGTTCCACCTCTGAGTCAACCGGGAGATCTTACTGTCGGACCCAAAGAGAGAGAGGTGTGTGAGAACCTGAGGGGGGGGGGGGGGGGGGGGGCAGTTCCCAGTTCAGACTCCTCAGATCAAACGTTCAGCAGGAAACCTGAAAAGGGAATCTCCTGTCCAGCTCGTCCTCCTCCGTGGTCTGTCCCCAGAGACACTTCACAGGGTGACCACTCGTTCTATGGATCTGCTGGGACACGGTGAGTCTCACATCACAAGTGATCATTGGATCAAACGGTGAATCGGTTTTACGTTTCCCCGGCTGAGACACAGCGGCGCTCTGAGCTGGACCGCCTCGTCTCCGTACGGATCCTGGTCCACCTGACGACAGCTGTCACATCCAAAGTGACTCTCAGAAGTTCCAAGATGCTTTCAAGTGCCATGAAGAAGAGTGACGCCGGTTTGCTCCCCCGGTGAGACCCTGGAGGACAAGGCTGATCAGCAGCAGATCCATCCCAGCTTCAGAGCTCCTCCGCTGGGTCAGACTCTCTGACTGACACCTCTTCTCTCTGGATCATCTCCGTGGTGGCAGCGCTGGGGGGTGGGGAGGAGGTGAGTGTGGAGGGGGGGCCTGAGTTCAGATGAGTGAGGGAGCGTCTCTATCTGGAGCTGCAGCTCCGACCGACTGTGGTGACACCTGTTCACCGGCTAACGCATCGCAGCACATCAGAGAGAGAGAGAGGGAGGAGAGAGAGAGAGAACAGAGAGAGAGAGAGAGAGAGAGGAGGGAGGGAGAGAGAGAGAGAGAGGGAGGAGAGAACAGAGAGAGAACAGAGAGAGAGAGAGAGAGACAGAACAGAGAGAGAGAGAGGAGAGGGAGGGGGGAGAGAGAGAGAGAGAGGGGAGGGAGAGAGAGAGAAACAGAACAGAGAGAGAGAGAGGAGAGGGAGGGGGAGAGAGAGAGAGAGAGAGAGAGAGAGAGAGACAGAACAGAGAGAGAGAGAGAGGAGAGGGAGGGGGGAGAGAGAGAGAGAGAGGGGAGGGAGGGAGAGAGAGACAGAACAGAGAGAGAGAGAGGTAGAGAGAGAGAGAGGGGAGGGAGAGAGAGAGAGGGGAGGGAGGGAGAGAGAGAGAACAGAGAGAGAGAGAGGGGAGGGAGGGGGAGAGAGAGAGAGAGAGAGAGAGAGAGGGGAGGGAGGGAGAGAGAGACAGAACAGAGAGAGAGAGAGAGAGAGAGAGAGAGAGAGAGGGGAGGGAGGGAGAGAGAGACAGAACAGAGAGAGAGAGAGAGAGAGAGAGCGAGAGAGAGAGAGAGAGGAGGGAGGGAGGAAGAGAGGGGGGAGGGGGAAGGGAAGGAGAGAGAGAGAGAGAGAGGGGAATGAGGGAGAGAGGGACAGAACAGAGAGAGAGAGAGGGAGAGAGAGAGAGGAGGGAGAGAGAGAGAGAGGAGGGAGGGAGGGAGGAAGAGAGGGGGAGGGGGGAAGGGAAGGAGAGAGAGAGAGAGGTAGAAACATATAATAATAATGAGACAGAGATGTTTGAGAAGATGAGCAAATAGAAGGACATTATGTGTGCACACACACACACACACACACAAACACACGCCGGTGGAGGAGGGGCAGCAGCAGCTCTGAATAAAGGGGGGGGGGGGGGGGGGCACTGCAGCAGAAAGTGAAACAGTAAAGAAACGATGAGCTGTGATAAACCCAGGGAGCGATGAGTCATGGCCTCCAGCTTCACAGGTCACATCACAATACTTGAAAATACTCTAATCAGAGTACTAGTACTTTGGAAGACAGAAAAACACAAAGTCCCTCAGGGACAGGTGAGTGTCGGGGCCCCGAGAACTGCTGATGTCATCAGAACCTCTTTAAAGTCTGTGAGCAGCTCTGTACGGGACAGAGACACCACGGCCCTGAAGAGGACGTCTCCACCTTCTGTCAAAAGACTTCTCCTCCACTACGTGTGAAGACGAAGAAGAAGAAGAACTGTGGACTGCACCAGTCACACTGAGGACCACACTACTGGGAGACGCACACTGTTTGACTGACAGCTGAGGTGGGGACGCTGCCGAGAGGAGACGGAGACTGACTCGATGAACGAGGACGTTCAGGTTCAATGTGAGGGAAAGAAAATGATGAGCTCTTTGTTCTGCTTTAATATCGATCAGCAAATGAACTCTATGAAAGACACAGTCACATGTCCTCAAAGACACCGCTGCTGTAAAGACACATCATGGGTTTTTATAAATAATGCGATGGTGGAGAAGAGTTCCGTCCTACAGCTCCGTTCACCAACCAATCAGACATGTCCCCCAGTGTCCTGCTACTGAGTTTGTCCACACAAGACCAGAGGAGGTTTAGAGTTTGTGACCTACAAAATAAAAGCAGTGTGAATCCATGTGAGAGCCACAGATCTGGGAGAAGATGGGTCTGAAGGATGATTGTGGAGCTGGTGGTTAATCACTGTTATTACCAGTTGAGCAAAGAGGCTGCAGCTCTGAGGACGTCTCTCGTGACTCTCTGGAGGACATCCACAGAATCCTCCGTCCACAGCTTTCACATGTTCTGCAGCTCTGAGCTCAAGCTGCTGCTGACAGTTTATCATTCAAAAACCTAAACCACAAGGGCTCCACACCTCCAGGCTCCAGGCTGGGCTCTGGAGCCGGACGTGTCCCAGCTCCAGATGTCCCCACGGACCTCCTGTCTGACTCCTGGACACCATGTCCGACCTCTCAGACCACAGAGCAGGACTGTGTGTGTCTGTGATCACGACATCAGGAACATTTCTGGATGCTCGCTGTGAACTGCAGATGTGTGAGTAACGAGAGGAGCTGCTGCTCATTGGCTGCTCGCTCTGTTTCCATGGCTCCCATTGAGGACACCCAGGTGAAGGAGAGCCGGGGGGGGGGGGGCATGAAGCTGCTTTGTATCAGTTTAATTTATTTATTAGTAAAATTCCTCGTCTAAATATTTACCTCTTTAAGTCTTTGCTGATGAACTCATCCACAGGAGGATCACAGTGTTATTATTATTATCAGGTGATTATTAGGTTCAAATCAAACTGAATTGAA
>NC_084964.1:20728651-20906151 GCF_949316205.1 Platichthys flesus
GTTTATAACCAGCTCTCAGAAACCAAGCCGCACTGTGAAATAATAAAGAGACGCTCGTCTGTCGTCCACCTGCTGCGTCCACTCAGGAACTTTCCACAGAAACACAACTATTCCTCTGTTTCACAGCAGCCAGGGCACGCTGGAGGGACGGAGGGACACAGGGACACAGGGACGCAGGTAAGGGACTCACTCGTCCTGCCTGTGTTGCCTGGAAATCTGTTATTTACTGAGACGTGAAGCAGAAAGTGAAGACGAGCAGAGACGAACATCTGCTGCTGACCTGAGGTCAGAGCAGTTTACACATCACTCATACTGACGACAGCCAATCACAGGAGCCCCGTTTAAAACCAGAACCAGAACCATAAAATGTTCATCCCTCAAAACTTAAATAAGAAATATTCAGTTCATGTTTCTATATTTAGAATCTTAAGGATCAATCTGTTTTATCAGTTTATTGATGATAAAACGTGTCTGAATTTCTATTTATAACAGTTTCAGTCCTTTGATCCTTTATTATAGTTTAATGACTCAGAACCTTTCAGCTGAGGTTGATCCGATTTTAGAAACGTGAGGTATTTGTAGATTCAGCAGGAAATGACATCACAGGAAGTATAAATATCAACGTAACACTGGAGGAAGATTTCAGAGGTCAAAGGTTAAAACAAAACAACATGAACTCAAGCAACAAACAAACAACTCTGAGTTTCACTAAACTCTGAGAAGAATCTAAAGTCCCAAAAAAGATCAAGTCAAACTTCTTGTAAAGAAAAGTTTATTTTAGACTCGAACGTCAGAACGTCGTGTTGAAGGAGATTCTGATTTGAGATCAGTTTGTCTGTGAAGCAGTAGGTGTGTGTGTGTGTGTGTGTGTGTGTGTGTGTGTGTGTGTGTGTGTGTGTGTGTGTGTGTGTTTGTGTGTGTTCTTGTACAGATATCTTTGTGTTTGAGTCTACAATCTACAAAGTGAGGACTTTCTGGCCAGTCCTCCATTTGTGACCCCCCCCTTTAACGGACTGTTTGGGGGTTAAGGTTAAGGTTAAGGGTTAGGGTGGGGGGGCGAGGGAAAGCATAATGCTAATGAATGTCCCCACTGAGATAGCTGAACAAAGTGTGTGTCAGACTGTGTGAGCAGGATTTATATTCTCTGAGCGACGACGAGGTGTGTAACTGACAGGAAGTGTTACTGACAGGAAGTGAGAGTGGCTCTGACCACACGTGTCTGCCATCTTTGTTGTGGTCTAAACATGACAGTAATGATATTGTTCTCGGCCACAGAGGGCGACAACGTGCAGAGCGTTCCAGACTTCTTCTTCTACTGAGATTTTCAGGTCGTCTCTCATCAACTGATCAAATATTTAAATATAATAAAATTAATTTTTCATTCTGATCGATTCTTTCAGACGACATGAATGAAACTTTCACAATAAAAGCTTCTTATTAAAGGGAGACACTGGAAAGGCTTTAATGTGAAACAGAGGAAGTGCTGAGTTTGCGTTAAGACAAAAAAGAATACTATGGTTTTGTTTAATTACTATTGAGGGTTGTCGCCCTCTGTGGTGAAGACAGGTTACTACAATGTAAAGTTTGAACTAAAGTAAAGATGGTGAAACATTTTGTGACGTCTCACGTTGTTCCAACGTTTTCCAGACACGATGAATATCACTGATCTGACTTTAACTGGGCAAATTAGAAATAAGTTGTCCAGAATCCATTTTAAATTTGAATAAAGTTATATTAGAAAAGCTTTGAAGAGGATGCAGCACTCACGTGGACGTTCCTCAGCTTCTTCCTCCCTCTCTCCAGTCGACTCAGGAGTCGCACACGCTGCTCTCCGACCGCCGGCTGCAGCAGACGATCGTCCACCGAGACCGTCTTCCTCAAGGCCGCCCGCTCGCTGCCGCACGCCGCTGACGCCCTGCCCACTTCAGCCAGGTGGAGGCGCCTTGCTCCTCCTCCTCCTGCTGCTGCACACCCCCCCGACCCAGGAGACGGATCAGGTGACCAGAATTCACGCTGCACCGAACCTGGACGAGAGAAACCAGAGACGAGCGGCTGTTACTGTACACTGCACTGACACACACACACCTGCACACACACACACACACACACCTGCACACACGTGTAAAGTAACATTTGTAAAGTTAAAAACTGCTTTTATTCATCAATCTGAAGAAATCGTGATATTTTTCATTCTAATTTTATTAATTGAAACTATTCGACATGTTTTAAAGAAGAAAATATGATGGAAACTGGTTATTTTATGATATATATTAAAATACTGAGTGTGAATCGATATGAGACGATGAGAAGATGAAAGAGAGGAACAGCAGCAGGTTGGAGAGACGGACACAGAAGAAGACAAAGAAGACGAGTGTGAATCCTGGTCATCGCTCTGCAGAACCTTCTCTCCGGTGGTGTCATGTGTCAGGTGTCATGTGTCAGGTGTCAGGCTGCAGAGCAGCTGACGACCTGAGCTGCTGCATTAAAACTACATGAGGTGAAGCTGTGGTCGCTGCCTGGAGGTTCGACTCCCGACCCCCTGAGGGAAGTGAATGAAATGTAGAAAGAAAGTCCAGAATGACAGAGATGAAGGAACATGAAGGTGAAGAACCCTGGAAGCACCATGTCCGCTCTCCTGACATGTCACTGAAGAGATCAGCTCCTGTGGTTGACTCACCTCCAGGCTCATATCAGGTGACCTCTGGAGGAGTTCGTAAGATATCGTGTTCACAAGAATGGGACAGATGGACGACCTGTGACACGAGGCCTCTGGCCACCAGGTGTCGCCAGCGCAGGTATTAAAACTTGTGGAGTGCACATATCCTAAGATTCCCAGCTGGTGGGTTGCAACCCGTTTTCACGAAGACTCCTGTGCTTTTATTTTGAAGGGGATTTTTTATGCAGTGGAGGGCCGTGCTGGCTGTCATGGATTCATCACCAGTCTTTTTGAAGCCACTTCTCAGTGGTTGGACTTTTTGTTTCATGTTTGTGTGTGAAGCCACTGTTGAGTCTGTTAAAAGGCTGAAGTTACTGAATTGTTATTTATGTTGTTTTACTTTGTGTCCTTAAGATGCACTTTTTGTTTTTTAATTAAAATGCAGCTAATTGAGTGAAAATTGGAATATTTCCTTCTCCAGCATCGCTAGAGGAAAACAGAAGACAAAATAAATCTGTACATCTTCAAATTATGACCCATTTAGAGCCATAAAGCCCCAGATGTATTGGGGTTGGATGCAGTAGTTATAAATTAAGGTGAAATTATTAAATATACATATATACCTATTATAAATACAGTTCAGTGTATCAGTGTCAGAAACACTGAAATATGATTCTTTATTCTTATAAATGATGGATTAAATAAAATGTGGATTTAAGTAATTCATCTGTTTCAATGAGACTTAAATTAATCAACAGAAGAAGAACCAACTATCTGATTATTATGAGATTAAACTCATCTGATCACTGCAGTCATGGCGCCCTCTAGTGGACGAAGTCAAACTGAACGTTCCAGCAGTCATTTAAACTATTGACAACTAAACAGCAGAACAGATGTTTATTTATAATTGTCTGATAGTCTCAAACCTGTTAAATGTAAAATCGACTTAAAACAGACAAATGTGTGTAATGATGGAAAATAAAACTTTATGACTCATCATTAATGAGTTAAAGAAATACTGACTCATCTATTTACATCTTCAGGAAAATCTCTGAGTGAAAATCATCTACAGACGTGAAGATTTGAGACTGAACCACGAGTTCCGAGCGCTGACGAGTCGAACACCTGATAACGAGGAGACGGATGTTGATCTGTCCCACAGGAAGCTCGTTATCATTCTCCAGGAGGGTGGAGCTACAGGAAGCACAGCCCCAGCACAGTGTAAATACAAGTGTGTGTGTGTGTGTGTGTGTGTGAGAGAGAGAGAGACGGCACGTCCACAACAACAAATTATTGACCCGGTTATTAACAACAATGAGACAACACTCAGATCTCAGGAGAGTTTGTGGTGATCAGAGCTGAGGACGTGTCAGGTGATGTGAACATGATCACATGACCTCAGAGGTGACATGTTCACATCACCTGACACGTCCTGCAGAACCTGAAAACCTGCTGCTGAGTTGTTCAGCTGAGAAACACAAACTCTGGATCTGACCTGGAGTCTGAAAACAGGTCGAGTCTGGACGAACAGGAAGTCAGACCTTTGTAAACAATGACCACATCCTGTCAGTCACATGACTCCTGTAGCAGCGTCTCCCTGTTCCTGTCTGACAGAGGTCACATGCTCAGGTCTCACCTGCAGAGTTCCAGTGGAGTCCTCCAGGACTGGCAGCGAGCCGCCGCCGCTTCCTGAGGCTGACCCCGCCCTGGGAGGCGGAGTCTCCGGCTGACGTCCCCGAGCTCAGCGCGGCGGCGGCAGGGGTTGAGGAGAGGAGGGGCGTGGACAGACAGGGCGTGTCCATCGCCAGTGAAGAAGAGAAGACGGTGGATTCTATCTCTGACAACCTGCAGGGGGCGACATGAAAATTCATCCAGCCTGATCAGATCCGGTGACTCGCCACTCACTCACATATCTGACATTTGATTGACATCTGCCAATCACTCTACTGATACAATTCAATTGTATTCATGAATGTTTGTCTCAGAGGATGAAAACAGCGCGAAGTCAGTTTTTAAAAACGCATCATTTTTCTATACTTATAAATCTTTGTGTTTTAAGTTGAAAAACTCACTTTCAGTCCTTTTATCCTTTGTTCTGGTTTTAGACTCTTTTAGTTTGTTCAGTCTTCAGATACATGAAGATGTGAAGACTCCAGAGAGGACATGAAAGGAAGTAAAAATAGAGACGCAGCCTCGGAGGAACGATCCTGCTGCAGAGGTCAGAGGTCAAGCTCATTTTAGAATATAAATATATGATGTATATTATATTATAAATCACGTCAGACTGATTCCCTCAGATCTCTGCTCCTAACTTAGTTCTATGAATAATCCTCCTGAGGAGTCATTTTGAAAACCTCAGATTGTGGTGAGGTCGACTCCTCATCTCCTTCTCCTCCTCCTCCTGCTCCTCCTCCTCCTCTTCATAACGGCCTCTCTTTCTTATATTAGCAGCATGTTTCCTCCACATCTATAAACACCAGTGTGTCCCCTCAGGGCCCCAGCGGGCTCCTTATCTCTTCCTCCATGGAGCCAGACGGAGGAACGATGTTTCTGCAGGTGGGAGGAGCAGGGGGCGGAGCAGAGGGAGGAGCAGGGGGCGGAGCTGCTTCTCCACTGACCACAGATTCTATTCGTCTCTTTTTGATGTCTGAACAGAGACGATGTCTGTCCCCTAATGTCCCCAGAGGGAGAGACGGATTCTTTTAAAGCTTCAGTACGAACATGATTCTGAATCATTGTTCACATTAAACCACATAAACCACATCAGAACAAACACACACACACACACACACACTATGTGACTTGGCTGAGCAGCAGCGCCCCCTGCAGCCAGTAAAGAGCCTTCCTGTCGTTAATCATTTTCGGTCTAAGGTCAGAACCTTAAAGCTCGAAATGTCAAACTGAAGCTGCAACAAACTAATCCAGTAAAATGAGTGTTGGTCGAGGAAACCACAGAAAACTGAAAGTTCTTCATTCTTCAAATTTCTCTCACAGACACGTGAATAAATGATCTTAAAGTCCATCGACACAAACGCTCATTTAATTCCTTCTGATCATCTTCCTGTTCGGGTGAAAAACTCGGATTACCTGTCGTCGTCTCCCGGGTCGCTGACCGTGGAGCGACGGGAGTTGGAGGCAGGTGAGGAGGAGCAGGGGGAGGAGTGGTTGGACGCATGTGAGGAAGAGGAGGTGGAGGAGGAGGAGGAGGTGAAGGCGGAGTCCAGCGCCCGGGGCAGCAGCAGCGAGGAAGGCGTGCACAGCCATGTCTCCAGGTCGGAGAACTTCGAGTAACTCAGCATCTCCAGAACGCTGCAGGAGAGAGAGACGACAGGAAGTGAGGTCATCATCACAGAGAGACGAGATAAAGAATAAAAGAGACAAAGAAGACCAAGAAGACTAAGAGGACGGAGAGGACAGAGAGAACAGAGAAGACGAAGAGGACGGAGAGGACAGAGAGGACGGAGAGGACGGAGAAGACCAAGAAGACAAAGAGGACGGAGAGGACAGAGAGAACAGAGAAGACGAAGAGGATGAAGAGGACGGAGAGGACGGAGAGGACGGAGAGGACGGAGAGGACAGGAAGTGAGGTCACCATCACAGAGAGACGAGATAAAGAATAAAAGAGACAAAGAAGACCAAGAAGACCAAGAAGACCAAGAGGACGGAGAGGACGGAGAGAACAGAGAAGACGAAGAGGACAGAGAGGACGGAGAGGACGAAGAAGAAAAGGGGACGGAGAAGACAACAAGCTCCTCGAGGTCAAGGGTCATAAAACATGTTTGATTCCAAATATTTAACATCTGTGGAGGAACTGGAAGTTGATTGGTCGTTTCCAGCCAATAGGTGTGAATGTTCATCATGAACCTGTGGATTGAACCAATGAATGAAAAGAATTCACAGGAAGTAGAAGAAGAAAAGAAATAAGAGGTTTCCTGTGAACCCCCCCTCACCTCTCATCTTTCTCATCAGCTGTTTGGAAGAGGCATGACGTCAGAACACTGGAGTTCTCAGAGTCCACGGACATCTTCAGCCATATCTGAGGGGGAGGAGCCTGAGTGAGTGAGCTGGTTGGTTAGTTGGTTAGTGAGCTAGTGAGTATCTAAACGATGACGTCATGTGTTAGAAACCAGCTGGTGTCTTTTCATTCAGTTAGATGATCAAAGTAGAAACATGTAAACACTTGATGAC
Organism: Platichthys flesus; assembly: GCF_949316205.1. Classification (NCBI taxonomy): domain Eukaryota; kingdom Metazoa; phylum Chordata; class Actinopteri; order Pleuronectiformes; family Pleuronectidae; genus Platichthys; species Platichthys flesus. The sequence goes on from NC_084964.1 coordinate 20,735,496, forward strand.
GTCACAGGAGCAGAACGGAGGATGAGGTGTTTCATAAGTTACTGGTTACTTCAGTTACACCCCCCCCCCCTCCCTTTCACTTAAACGTTAACAATAAAGTGAAGTTAAAGTTCAAGTTAACGTGCACGATGAAGCTCGAGTTAACATGTTAGCGTGCACGTGCACACTGTTTGGGCTCGTCAGGGAGTTAAAGAGAAAACACCCGGTGAGTTAAACTGACACTAACTAACTGTTAACTAGTCCCCTGACCTCCACTCACACAATGGACTAGTTACACTAACTAGTTACACTGACAGTTTCAAACAGCTCCGCACATTTCAACCAGAGACTGACCGTCAGAGAGGAAACTTCTTCTTCTGCACAAACGCCCGCTCCTCTTCTTCTCCTCCTCTTTCTTCTCCTCCTCTTTCTTCTCCTCCTCCCACAGCAGAAACATCTGCTCGGTCACACTGTTCCTGGAAACGTGTCTTTGTCCAGCCTCGAGTCAAACATCCCAAAATACACAGATCCAGAGCAGAGAGGAGGATTCAGGTTTCAGTGCACATCTGGAGCCAGGGCCCCGTCCCAATACTGTTCTCACTGAGCAGCACAGGCCCCGTCCCAATACTGTTCTCACTGAGCAGAACAGGGCCCGTTCCAATACTGTTCTCACTGAGCAGCACAGGCCCCGTCCCAATACTGTTCTCACTGAGCAGAACAGGGCCCGTTCCAATACTGTTCTCACTGAGCAGAACAGGGCCCCGTCCCAATACTGTTCTCACTGAGCAGAACAGGGCCGAGTCTCAATAAGCAGTTTAGATTGTAATTAAATATGATCCCTTTATCTAAATAATACAGGTTGATTATGTTAAGATACACAAGAGCATTATTAACTTGTTGTAACTCTATAACACATGTTTACTAATGTAATACAATATGTTGTTTCAATAAAACTTCAAATATGTGAAATTCATTGTGACATTTGTAGTTCTTTTCACCACCACTAGATGTCAGTAGGATTTCAGCTGATATTCACATGAACTATTTATCACTGATTTCTTAACTTCTTATTGATTTTCAGACTTTTAAGTGAATTTTTGTTATAAAACGTTTGAAACTAATCACCTGATGAATCTCTCACTCTCTGACACTTCCTGTGGACGAGCGTTGATTATTGATTATTGATCTTTTGACAGATTCCAACAGTTTCAGCTGATCCGTCTCGTCCAGCTGCCGCTGAGGCACATGGGAACTGTAGTGTTTTGACTGAATCTAAAAGGTTTGGATGCCTGTGATGTTTTCTGTGACCTGTCGACCACTGAACTGGGAACCTGTTGTCTCTCCAGCGCCGCGGCCGCTGTGTGGACGCTCGGCGACAGGAAGTGATGTAATCCTGACATGATGGACACCACATGATAACAGGGAATTATGGCAGCGTTCCTCTGCCCTGGAGCTCCTTCTTCTCCTCCACTGATTCTCTCCCTCTGTGTGATTTTTGGAAAACAGATAAACCTTAAATTGAAAATCAGATGATTTATTTGCTTCGATTGATAAAAAGCTGATTTAATATTGATTACAAATGAACTGTGTCTGTGGCGCCACCTTCAGGATAGTTGTCTTTACTCGTGATGCTGCTTCGTGGAGATCACAAGGTTAGTGACTCGGACGTGTGAAGCTGAAAAGATGCAAAGTCAACGTTTCCACTTTGTTCAGGATCAAACTGAGCGTCGATCCCACCTGCGCTCACAGGAAGGAGGAGAAAGGAAAAGCTCCGTCTGCTGCAGAGGAAGGACGAGGTCTCCAGAGCCCAACTGAATAACTGCTGGCTCAAACCCACTGATGCAGGGAAGACGCTAAGTACTCGTCTGGAAATCAACCTCAGGTTTTATTCAACAGATTTCCCTCCATGAATCCTTCAGGGAACTAAAGGCTGAGAGCCCAGGGGGCTGCTGGGAAATAAATCAACTCAGAGAACCTTTAGATAGATAGATTGCTTTATTCACCCCCGAAGGGAAATTAAGTTTTATGAGATTTAGGATCAGAAACTGATCTGTCTAGGTTCCTTGTTTTCACTCTCTCTCTCTGACCCCTGGCTCCTGATCAGAGGACTCGCCGGGGCCCCCTGCTGGCCCCTGACAGGATCAGCAGCAGCAGCAGAGTGTGCTCGCTCTCAAAACGAGTCCAGATGTGTCCAACTGGAAACTGTGGGAGCGTCAGAAACAGGATTTAAGATCCATTAAAGTTCACAGATCTAAAATCTGCAGTGAAGGACGCAGCTCGCTCCCTGCGTGGGCGGGGTCTAACGTTCATGCTGAAGACGTAGTGTCTTGGTATCAAGGTCAAGCCCACACACTCCCTCGACCAATCAGGAGCCAGTCTCAGCTGTCATCATTCAAACCAAACTGATCAGAAACGTGAACACACATCAGAGAGATGAGAACGACCTGAACGACAGAAACATCTTTACTAATATGTTTTAACAACATGTCCCATCTGCTAACATGGAGGAGGTTTACCTTCCTGCAGCCAGCCACCAGGGGGCAATTGAAATAATTTGTTTTCATTTTTGCGTCATGTCGTCCATCTTTATTTACTGTTTGTGTTTTGACACACTTTCTGTTTCCAGCTAGCTGCTCTGTGATTGGCTGACATCAGTATCAAGATGGCGCACCTCTTTCTCACCAGTAAGATTAAAATGGACGACCTCCACTGCAAAGGCGGTCCCAGGTTCCCCAGGAGTGCCATGAAGCCACCGGCGTCCATCTCTGCCGAGAAGCTGAACCGGGACCAGCCCAGGAAGGACCCAGGCGCTGTAAACTGGAAACTGTGGGAGCGTCAGAAACAGGATTTAAGATCCATTAAAGTTCACAGATCTAAAAACTGCAGTGAAGGCCCCCCCCCCCCCCCCCAGCTCGCTCCCTGCGTGGGCGGAGTCTAACGTTCATGCTGAAGACGTAGTGAAGCATCACAAAGACCAACTGTCTTTCAACATCGATGTCACAAAGGACGAACCTGAACACAAAAGTCGGGGGTACAACGCATGTCCCGCCCCCTCCTGCTAATAAACCAATCCTCTGCTTTGTTAGCAGCCAAACAGGAAACATCAAGCCAATCATGTTGCAGGTCACAACAGTTTAGTTTATTCAAAAATGTTTGTGTCGCGTGTTTCCAGTCAACTCACCGTGTTTCTCTCTCTGTTTCTGCAACGTGATTGGATGGTTTTGGGGGGGGCGAAGGCGTGGCCAGAGCCGTGACACGGTCTCCTCGTTTTTATTTCTAAACGATTCATCTACAGGCCATGGTCATGTGACCTGGTGTTTCCAACATGGCTGCTTACGTCACTCTTCATCTTCGCTTTGTGGTCGGCCATGTTTCCTGAAAAAGAGGGTGTGGTCAATGCAGTCCACTCTAGATTATGTAAAACCCTGTGATTTGCTTAAAGACATCCAATCAGTTAAGGCTGTGGGTGGAGTCAGGTGACAGAGGCTGCATTTAAAGACCGATGATGTCAAAACAGCAACAAGACCCCAGCCCATATCCCAGGATTTATTGCTTCAGTTATAAATACTTGAGAATCAAACTCAACGGAGCAGATAAAAAACACAAGGATCTTTATTTATGGTTCATAAAGTGACCTGAGCGCCCCGAGGTCAGCGTTACTGCTTCGAACAAACAGGAAGTGAAGGTGTGTTGCATGTGCTCGCAGCTCGTCAGTTTGTAGACGTTGGACGTGGAGACGGAGTCTAAGAGGACGACACGGGATCAGAACTATAAACAAACCTCAGCTGACTCCTCCCACATGTCTCCAGCTGCAGGGCGGAGGTCATGTGACGCCTTCACTTCAGATGTTCTGATGCTCACAGGAAAAACAGAAGAGACAACATAAATAAAACCTCAAGGACATAAATGTTGGAGAGATTTAAGATCAGAAGTGTGTTCACGTTTGTGTTTGCACATGTGTAGTTGTGTGTGTTCAGCATGGTGTGTGTGAGTGTGTTGTTTTGTATTCTTTGTATATTTATGTTGAGGTTTATTCTACTAATAAATTAACAAATGTTTAAATGTTTCATCTGCAGCCGAGAACATCTGAAGAAACATCTGGATCCCGTTTGTCTCAGTTTCCTCTTCCATCAGATTATCAGTGATCGCTCAGTGAGATGCTGTGTGGACGGGTTGGTACCAGCCGAAGGAAGGAAAGAGTTAAAACTTCTCTGGTTGGTCCAGTAGGAGGTGGTGAGGAGGAGGAGGAGGAGGGAGAGGCGTGAAGGGGAGTCCCCCCCCTCACCCGTTCTACTATTGATAGACATACGCCCTCATTTCTTCCTGCAGAGACGACGATGCAGAGCGCCGAGGAGCAGAAGGAGCAGAGGAGCAGAGGAGCAGAAGGAGCAGAAGGAGCAGAGGAGCAGAGGAGGCGAGGAGCAGAGGAGCAGAAGGAGCAGAAGGAGCAGAGGAGCAGAGGAGGCGAGGAGCAGAGGAGCAGAGGAGCAGAGGAGCAGAGGAGGCGAGGAGCAGAGGAGCAGAGGAGCAGAGGAGCAGAAGGAGCAGAAGGAGCAGAAGGAGCAGAAGGAGCAGAAGGAGCAGAGTGAGTTCTTGAGAATAAAAACTGTGAGAAACCAGAAGCTGCTTTTACATTTAAACAGAAAATTGCAGCTGCATCATCACAATGTTTGTGTGTGCGCGTGTGTGTGTGTGTGGGGGGGTGTGTGTGTGTGTGTGTGTGTGTGTGTGAGTCTAGATACAGAATAATAAAGAGTGAGGACAGTTTGAAGTTTTCATCAATAACTCTCTTATCTAAAATGTCTCAGATTTAAACGCTGCCCCCTGGTGGTGATGAGGTCATTTACAGTCAGAGTCTGAGCAGTGGTGGTTATGGGGTGGAGTCTTGGTATCAAGGTCAAGCCCACACACTCCCTCGACCAATCAGGAGCCAGTCTCAGCTGTCATCATCAAACCAAACTGATCAGAAACGTGAACACACATCAGAGAGATGAGAACGACCTGAACGACAGAAACATCTTTACTAATATGTTTTAACAACATGTCCCATCTGCTAACATGGAGGAGGTTTACCTTCCTGCAGCCAGCCACCAGGGGGCAATTGAAATAATTTGTTTTCACTTTTGCGTCATGTCGTCCATCTTTATTTACTGTTTGTGTTTTGACACACTTTCTGTTTCCAGCTAGCTGCTCTGTGATTGGCTGACATCAGTATCAAGATGGCGCACCTCTTTCTCACCAGTAAGATTAAAATGGACGACCTCCACTGCAAAGGCGGTCCCAGGTTCCCCAGGAGTGCCATGAAGCCAGCGGCGTCCATCTCTGCCGAGAAGCTGAACCGGGACCAGCCCAGGAAGGACCCAGGCGCTGTGGTGGTGACACACGTCCCACACGTCAATGAGGTCCAGCTGACCGCGGCCACCGGGGGGGCCGAGACGTCCTGCTACCGCTGCACCGTGCCGTTTGCCGTGGTTGTCCTTATCGCCGGCATCGTGGTCACGGCGGTTGCATACACCTTCAACTCCCACGGATCCACCATCTCGGTGCTGGGGCTGGTGCTGCTGTCCACGGGCCTGGGTCTCCTGGGCTCCAGCGCCCTCTGCTGGAGGGTTCGACTGAGGAAGAAGAAGGACAAACGGAGGGAGAGTCAGACTGCCCTCATTGCCAGTCGGGGGTTCTGCGTGCCCTGACGAGAAACCCCCCCGAAGCCCTCTGAACGGCTGAGGCCAAGAACCTGAACACACCAGACCAACTGAGTCCAGCAGGCGGCGCCGTGGGTCACATGACGCACAGCGGTTGAGCTGGACGTCGGTTCAACGCTCTTATACAAACGTCCAGTTCTGAGATGAAGAGAAAATAAAACAGTTCCACGATGGATCAGTCGTCACAGAATGAAAATAAATTCACGACTTAAAATCAGAGAGCTTCCCGCGGAGGCCCCCAAGGGTCACATGGTGTCAAAGGAATATTGTCACGGAATCGTTGGGATTAGACGCAGCTCAAGGTTTAAAGGAAGTTTGAAGTCAAAACCTGAAAATCATCAAATGCAGCTTAATGAAAGCACAGATTAATAATTCATGTTTATAAGAACAACAACATCTCAACAAAATATCACTTCCTGTTAAACTGGTGAACCAATTCAAATGTTTCACATTCTCAGTTTCTAAAGCTTGAAGAGTCAGTTGAATATGAAACTCTGGCTCATTGAGGTGACGTGAACGTGTGCAGAGGGAAATTTAGGAACATTATTTTCAATCTGTGCTTTTATTCAGAGAATAAATGAGTCAGACCCTGAAACGCCCCTTGACTGAACTCTGATTATGTGGAAAGAGTTTCTATACAAACATGTTCAGTCTGGAACTAGATGCTGCTCATAATCGATATATTATAATATAATATAATAAAGAAAAGGTACAGACACGATTCTCTCTGAACGGCTCAACGTGCAGTGACGTGAGGTCACAGGTCGGGATGTGTTTCAGTTGTGTCATGAAGACTTTGTGTGTTTGACTCGAGCAGGATCCAGTCGTCATGAATCCAACTTTAGAATCTGTGTCTTATTTGTTCTTTTGTCAAAGTGAAGTTCTGACCCGACTCGTCTTCTTCCTCTCGTCCTTGACGAGCGGCTGGAGGGTTGTAGCAGCTCACTGTTATATTTAGTTGTGTATATGTTGCCTAGCATCGCACAGACACACAACCAGATAATAACCTGGGGGGGGGGGGGGGGGCTGCGTCAGGAGGAGCTGGTGGTGACTGGTAACGGTTACAGCATGTTGTCACTTCTGCAGCGCTAACCTTAACTCCGCTGGAGCGCAGCATCCGGGGAATGTGGGAGGAAGGGGGGGGGGGGGGGGTCGAGTTTCTGAAAATAGAAATTGTGACGTTGAAAAACCTCCGAACGGGACAGGAAGTAGAAACTCGCCCCGCCCCCCCGATGACTTCATATCAAAACATTAGTCGTAACTGAAATACATTTTATTTTAATGATTTAAACAACATTTTAACGTTTCATGATTAACTCAACATCTCGATGTTTTCAACTTTCAATAAAGAAAATAAAGTGAAACGTCAACTTCGTTATTTTCTCACATTTTCTACTTTCAAAAAATCTGTTGAAGTAAAAACGCGACGATGTCGAACTCAAACGTCCTGGAGCTCGAACGCAGGAAGTGCAGGGGCTGCAGCGCCCCCTGCAGGGGAGGGCTTTTCTAAACGTGCTAAACGTCCTGCTGGTTATTAAAATGAACAGGAATATGAATTCTGAACGTTGTAAACTCTGAAGCACTTCCAGCGTCTCCGACCTGGACTGAAGCTGACGACGTTTTCACTCTGAAGAATCAGTTGTTACGTTTCATCCTGAGTTTAAACATCCTGTCGATCCCTCGGCTGTTGACATATTCTGTTAGAAGCTGAAAATGTCGCCTCCTGGTGGCCGTGGAGGACGAGTGACTTTATGAGTAGCGTTCAGAGGGGTAATCCCGCCCCTCCCCCTCCCTTCCTGTAACAGTGACCAGCTGAGCGACCTGGGGGGGGGACACTGAGGGCGGTGTCCCCCCTCCCCCCTCCCTCCCCCTCTTAAACACACCCCAGGCTCTGGGCCGGAAACGGGGAGCGGCACATTGAAAGAGATCAGCCGGGGAACAGGATGTTCACACTTTATTAAAACTGAGAACTGGTTCCACAGCAGGAGGGACATCGTCCTGTCAACAGAGGAGCAGCGAGGAGACGAGGAGACGAGGAGACGAGGAGACGAGGAGACGAGGAGACGAGGAGAAGTCACCTCCCACAGTTTGAGACCAATGTCTCAGCTGATCGTCTCAACGGAACCCAACGAGGACTCGAGTGTCCACTCAGAGAAACAAGATGTTTAAAAGCAGCAGAGTCCACAGAATCACAACAACTCAGACGACCAGCGGAATCTGTGAGCTCTGTGCTGACAGCAGGTTTATAACTCCTCCAGGTAAAGGCTCCTGACTCTACATGGACTTCATGGTCTGAAGGAGAACAAGCGCTGGGAGGAAGCTCCATTAACCAGGGAGAGGCACTTCCTCTCATTCCTCAAAAATGCATTTCTCCCCAAACAGAACTTTTTCTCTTCATCTGTTTCTTTCATTCCGGGCATGCTGACGGATTTAAGACTTCTAGAATAACAGGGAGGGGAGCAGCTCCCAGGCCGAGGGGGGGGGGGGGCAGCGCCTCAAAGCAGGAAGCGCACTTTGTGCTGGAAAAGAATGGCAGCGACAGTTTCCACCGTGGCTGCTGTCGTGGGTCCAGTCGCTCGCCCTCTTGTGAGAAGGTTGTGATAAGAGGCCGCATGGTGACATCATCAGGACCGGATGGTGGAGGGGGTCTCATCACAGCTGTTTGGATTTCAGATGACGTCATAAACACCATCACTGCTGTTCCACCTGGCGTCCTACATGACTCTGAACCAGAGACACGCGTGAACTGATCTGGTTTCAGTTTGAAACTCTGGTTTGTGTTTGAGTCTGAACAGAATCTGAGACTTTAGTAAACGATGACACGTTCTCTTCCTGATTGGTTCTCATCAGTCACATGACTCGACTACCAGCGGTGAACACAAAGCGTCGCCAACACTTCCTGTCAGTAACACTTCCTGTCAGTAACACTTCCTGTCAGTAGCACCTCCCATAGATATATATATATATAAATATAAAGGCTAGATGTCTCGGCCATCTTGCCACAGGCAGCTCACTCACCCATTACATTGTGTTGTAGTTGTATGTACTTAAAAAAAAACATAACTTGCTCAATTTTCAACCGATTTTTAAACGGTTTGGTTTGTTACAAACGTCAGAGATGTAGTTATGACACTGCATACTTAAAAAATAGAATAATGTTCTATATAGGTACAAGATTTCCCTTTACAAATATACATCAATAATTATTTCGTTTTATTTTATTAAAAAAGTACATGTACCACTACCAACACAATGTTAATGGTGGGCGAGCTGCCTGTGGCAAGATGGCCGCCATGTGCGGACATTCGACTCCGTTGACCGGCAACACGGACGAGACATCTAGCCTTTATATCTATGGCACTTCCTGTCAGTAGCACTTCCTGTCAGTAGCACTTCCTGTCAGTAGCACTTCCTGTCAGTAACACTTCCTGTCAGTGGCACTTCCTGTCAGTAACACTTCCTGTCAGTAACACTTCCTGTCAGTAGCACTTCCTGTCAGTAACACTTCCTGTCAGTAACACTTCCTGTCAGTAGCAGTTCCTGTCAGTAACACTTCCTGTCAGTAACACTTCCTGTCAGTAACACTTCCTGTCAGTAACACTTCCTGTCAGTAACACTTCCTGTCAGTAGCACTTCCTGTCAGTAACACTTCCTGTCAGTAACACTTCCTGTCAGTAGCACTTCCTGTCTGATGTTTAACAGATGCTGAACGAATCCAAACAACATGTGGAGCCTCGTTCTGCTGCGTCTGCGTTTACTATGTGGGTCACATGACTTATTAATATATTTATATTTATATATATATATATATATACAGTTCATTTATAACATGTGATATATGTCCTGAGAGACCATGAGCTGTGTGAAAAGAGCGCCACCTCCAGGAGCTCGTGGTAAATCAGCTGCAAAGCCCCTGAGCTGCAGGTTGGATAAAGTTCAGAGTGAAACAAGAGACTGAACCCAGAGGATGAACCTGCAGCTCAAAGCTCTGAGACAAAGAATGAACACAGAGTAAATACACAATCACTGACTACCAAAAATGCAACACAAATAATAATGATTCTGCTTCAGTTCTGAAGTGAGGGATGATGGACAGAGAGTTGTGCCTGAGAGACGGCACTCAGGGCCAAAAGACCGAGACATGAGGACGTGATGAACATGAACGTTCACGTGGAGCTGCAGCTTCACACCAAAACCACTGAGTGACGAATTAACGTGTTGTTACATGACGCTGCTGGTCCTCCATCTTACTGAGAGGAGTTTGGTCTCCACGTGTTCCTGTAGTTGGCAAAATCAAAATAATGGAGGCTTAAGTTATTAAAAATGAGCAGCTTTGGTCATTGGCTGCTGGAGGTCGAGGATTAACGTCCGTCAAAGCTTCCCATCCTCCTGCTGTCTCTCTCTCTCTCTCTCCCTCTCTCTCTCTCTCTCTCTCTCTCTCACTCTCCCTCTCTCTCTCTCTCACTCTCTCTCTCTATCTCTCTCTTTCTCTCTTTCTCGCTCTAGCTGTCTCTCTTTCTCTCTCTCTCTCTCTCACTCTATCTCTCTCTCTCTTTCTCTGTCTCTCTCTCTCTCACTCTCCCCCCCCCCTCTCTCTCTCTCTCTCTCTCTCTTTCTCTCAGCTGATCCCTCATTTCACTGTCCATCCTCATCTTTTGCTCTTTCTCTCTTTCCAGCCAGCTGTCCATCCTCCGTCTATCATCAGTCTTTTGGGTTTTTGCTGGTTCTCCTCGTTTCACAAATATTTCCCTTTATTTCTGTTCTTTCCTTTTTCTGTTTCTGCTGCTGTCCCGCCCTCTCTTCCCTCCGGGTAGAGATATGAAGTGGCACCATGGGTTTCATGGAGTTCTACCTGGAGATTGACCCCGTCACCCTGAACCTCATCATCTTGGTCGCCAGCTATGTCATCCTGCTCCTGGTCTTCCTCATCTCCTGCATCCTGTACGACTGCCGGGGCAAAGACCCGACCAAGGAGTACGCGCCCGACACCACGCCGGCGCCGCCCAGCCAGTCGCCCATTCGCCTGGTGGTCATGCAGAACTCGCCGGCCTCGTCCCGCTGTGAGCCCAACAACACGGTGGCCCACGGAGAGCTGCCGACGCCCGACCTGAGCCGGGAGCGAGAAAGAGAGAGAGAGAAGAGGAGCACTTTGGTGTGAGGAAGAAGAGTGAGGAGGAGGAAGGTTTCAGACTGTAGATCTTTGTTTTAATTTGAATCGTTAACTTCCATCGATGGTGTCGATGAGCAGCTGAGGTCAGCGGGAGGTAAGCACCCACAAAATGTCACATATCAACGTGTGTGTGTTCATCTCACACATACACACGTGCACATTGTCATGTTCTGTATGTTCTGACTAATCCGTCATAATTAAATACAATGAAATCAATTATGACTGATGTGTGACACGAATCGAGGCCTCTGTCCAATCACTGGAGTCAGAGCGTCTGATTGGTCCAATTCGGTCTCATCTGATTAACAACAAATCAAAACCTGATTCGTCTCATTCCCGTCTGATGAGCAGCTTCTCGTTATGATCATTAAACATCTTTTACATCTGAATGTCTCTCTTAGATAAATAGTTGTTTATAAAACTGAGTGACATCATGGCTCCCAAACGCAAATACACCGCTCACCTGTCTGAAACCTGTGTTCTGTGTAATGACCAGCAGGGGGCGACTCCACGGGCTGCTTCTATAGAATCTATGAGAAAATGACTTTAACGGATGATGTCACAGTGACGGTTGGTTTGGTTTATAAGAGTCAGTCTGTGGTGAGCGGGTGGATGGACCGTGACGTCCCTCAGACACAGATCGGACGCTGTGCAGCTCCCCTCCCCCCCGACTCAGGTCCAGACCGTTAATCTGCCCTGTAAATCCTCAGCCTGACCCCCCACCCCCCCCCCCCCTCCATCAGCCAGATGAAGCCGGCATCATAAAGCCTCACTGACAGAGAAATAATGAATGGATGGACATTCACTCATCCCTTTGACGCAGCATATGGTGGCAGCAGGACGGACCCTGTGGTGTGAGGGTTACAGATGTGGTGTGAGGTTACAGATGTGGTGTGAGGTTACAGATGTGGTGTGAGGGTTACAGATGTGGTGTGAGGGTTACAGATGTGGCAGGAGGACAGACCCTGTGGTGTGAGGGTTACAGATGTGGTGTGAGGTTACAGATGTGGTGTGAGGGTTACAGATGTGGCAGCAGGACGGACCCTGTGGTGTGAGGTTACAGATGTGGTGTGAGGGTTACAGATGTGGCAGCAGGACGGACCCTGTGGTGTGAGGGTTACAGATGTGGCAGCAGGACAGACCCTGTGGTGTGAGGGTTACAGATGTGGCAGCAGGACGGACCCTGTGGTGTGAGGTTACAGATGTGGCAGGAGGACGGACCCTGTGGTGTGAGGTTACAGATGTGGCAGCAGGACGGACCCTGTGGTGTGAGGGTTACAGATGTGGCAGCAGGACGGACCCTGTGGTATGAGGTTACAGATGTGGCAGCAGGACGGACCCTGTGGTGTGAGGTTACAGATGTGGCAGGAGGACGGACCCTGTGGTGTGAGGTTACAGATGTGGCAGCAGGACTGACCCTGTGGTGTGAGGGTTACAGATGTGGCAGCAGGACGGACCCTGTGGTGTGAGGGTTACAGATGTGGCAGCAGGACGGACCCTGTGGTGTGAGGTTACAGATGTGGCAGCAGGACGGACCCTGTGGTGTGAGGGTTACAGATGTGGCAGCAGGACAGACCCTGTGGTGTGAGGGTTACAGATGTGGCAGCAGGACAGACCCTGTGGTGTGAGGGTTACAGATGTGGCAGCAGGACGGACCCTGTGGTGTGAGGGTTACAGATGTGGCAGCAGGACGGACCCTGTGGTGTGAGGTTACAGATGTGGCAGCAGGACGGACCCTGTGGTGTGAGGGTTACAGATGTGGCAGCAGGACGGACCCTGTGGTGTGAGGGTTACAGATGTGGTGTGAGGGTTACAGATGTGGCAGCAGGACGGACCCTGTGGTGTGAGGGTTACAGATGTGGCAGCAGGACGGACCCTGTGGTGTGAGGTTACAGATGTGGCAGCAGGACTGACCCTGTGGTGTGAGGGTTACAGATGTGGCAGCAGGACGGACCCTGTGGTGTGAGGGTTACAGATGTGGTGTGAGGGTTACAGATGTGGCAGCAGGACGGACCCTGTGGTGTGAGGGTTACAGATGTGGTGTGAGGGTTACAGATGTGGCAGCAGGACAGACCCTGTGGTGTGAGGGTTACAGATGTGGCAGCAGGACGGACCCTGTGGTGTGAGGGTTACAGATGTGGTGTGAGGTTACAGATGTGGAAGTTTTATTTAAATTGTTTTCTTTTATTGACAAAACAAGTTTTAGTGGCAGCTACCAAAGGTGCTGTACAGTGCAGCTCATAGACCTCCTCCATGTTATCAGATGGGACATGGACCAAACTAAAACCTCTGACCTCTACACCACGACCTCACTCCACCATCACTACAGACTCTGACATCATCGCAGTCGGATCGGTAGCATGACGTGACTAATAAAAACAAACATGGCGGCACAACGACACCAAAACGTGATGAAATATTAATTCTCTTATGAACTTTGTGGGAAATGTTTTATTAATTTCTGTGTTTTTTCAAGGAGTCGCCCTCATCTGGTGAAAATAAAAAACCCTGAAGCTCTTTGAATTCCCACCAACAGCCTCCATCAACCTGCAGCACGAACGCCACCTGATGTGACCTCATCACGCCGCTGGACGCAAAGAACAGTAACCTCCACTGATGTCCAGCATCTCAGAGGGACGCGCCTGTGAGACACATGGACACTTTGAGGTCAAAGGGGGCGGAGCTCTCACTCGTCTCTGTCATCTTTGCCTTCAGTTCCACCTCAGACTCATTTCAGTAGAAGAAGAAAGAACTGAAATCCACAGTCTCTGGAGGATCTCATCTTCTGGATCTGAACCTTCAACCATCTGATGCTAAGCTTCATTCTTGTAATTTCTGAGGGGTTTTTCTCTGTAAGTGAATAATCCTCCATCGTACTTCTGAGTCTAATGTTAAAAATTTCAACATTTCTAATTAAATGTTTTTTGGGGTTCAGAGATTCAAATCTATTTTAGCCCCCCGGATAAAAACTCCAGAGAAAGTGGAAATACTTCCTCTGAGATGTGACGGTGAAAAAGCCAAACTGGTTAAATCCCTCCTCCTCCCCCCGCACACGTCAGGCCGTCCTCTCTGCTGATTGGCTGTGGCAGCAGGTCACATGATCCGAGGATGTAACGTACTCGTGCCACCGCGGCGTTCGCTGCGACAAATCCCCTTCCATAAAAAAACGCAAAAATCTGAGTGAGCCAATGGCTGCATCCCGTCCCTGATATGAATTACATAACAACCCTCCCCTCATATTTCATGTTGGATTATAATCTGAGTATTAGAGATGTATTAAGTATTTGTTTTTCCCCTCTGCTGTTTTTTTGACGGGGGGGGGGGTTTGACATAAGCCTCAGTTGGTTCAGACCTGACGGCTCAGCTGATGCCGACATGAGGCTCAGAGATCTGACAGGAAACTACAAGAAGAACTCGTCTGTGACGTCAGATCCTCATCCAGTCACAGGAGTCGATCACATCAGAGGCTCCATGAAGTTACTGTCCATCAAAACAGTTTTTTACTTTTTAACTTTCACCTACAGAATAAAAACATCCGACAGCTGAATCTTCCAAAGACCAACTTTTCTTTGTCAGAGGCAGAATCGATAAACCCTGACTAAGACTCTTCAGAAAAGATGATCAGACATCTTTGACAAACATTTATTTAAAGTCAGCTTTTATATTTTTGTTTGGTCCATGTCCCAAGTGCTAACATGGAGGAGGCAGGGTTTATGACCTATACTTCAGCCAGCCACCAGGGGACAATTGAGACACTCCGGCTTCACATTTGTGATTGTTTCGTTTTATTTATGAACTGAACATTCACAATAATGGACCTGAGTTTAGTGTAAATTTATTTCATGTATTATTTGACATCAACGTTCATGTTAATGGAAATATATATGGAAGGTTTAATGTGTTTGTTGTTGTAGTACTCAATCTATCCACAAGAGGCTGTAGTGCACTATCCCAATCTAATCAACACTAAAAGTTTATGAATTTGTTAATTATTTTCTTTAATATATAAATATATGTGAAATTATTAATTTAACTATGATAGATCATAAACTGTTTTTGGATTTTTCATTAGGAAAAATGCTCCAGGTAAAATAAAATTGAAATTCACTGGCCTTTCAGGACTTCTGTACAACTCTGGTTCTGATACTACTACTTCAAATTATAGTAATAATACTTATAACAATACCAACAATAACACAGAGCAGAACTAATA
This sequence comes from Platichthys flesus, assembly GCF_949316205.1. Taxonomy (NCBI): domain Eukaryota; kingdom Metazoa; phylum Chordata; class Actinopteri; order Pleuronectiformes; family Pleuronectidae; genus Platichthys; species Platichthys flesus. The sequence continues at coordinate 20,750,560 of NC_084964.1, forward strand.
TTCCTTTAAAAACATTTAATTGATTGGTCGTCTAACTGTTGTCGAGCAGCTTTTGTATAAAACCAATAATGTGACCAGAATTAAACAATGTACTTTAAATCGTATTTATCAAATGTGAACAACAACAAAGGTGTAAATTCATGAATAATAATTAAAAGAAAGCTGAACTGTTTGTTTTTATATGTACACGAAAGGAAAGAATTTGAGCTGCAACACAAATAAATCAATTTTTCTCTGATAGTTCATCTTTTGTTTGTCAAACATTTTTCATGTTCATGTGAAAAACTGTATTTTCTAAAAAAATATTTAATCTGTATGTTCAAGTTGTATAAATGAGGAGGAGGAGGCGGCACATATATAGATAAACACACATATAGATAAACACGTATACAGATAAACACATATACAGATAAACACATATATAGATAAACACATATACAGATAAACACACATATAGATAAACACGTATACAGATAAACACATATATAGATAAACACATATACAGATAAACACAAACCTGCTTCCAGTGAAGGTTCAGAGGTCAGGTGACAACAACAGGAAGTTCTGGGGGAGATGATCTGGAAGTTGTTTGAGTCTTTTGCAGATTTATTATTTTATTACTATTTGTATATTTTCTCCGCAACGGATATTATGGGATGTATCAGGTAGTTTTGATGAGTTTCCCATTGTTTCTGTTGAGTCACTGTGGAGGTGCTGCCCCCTGCTGGTCTTACACAGACTCACTGTTAATACAACCAGACTTTTACAATTTGTCCTGATGTCTCTTGTATTTGATGTGAAGCACTTTGAACAGACTTGTATGGTTTGTCATGATTTCTCTATAATATACACTTTCATTCACTTTCAGTTTATAATGAATGCTTTTGAATTTTAAGACTAAATTTAATATTGGTCCATCACATTACTAACACAAGCATCATTATTAAAATATTTAAAATAAATTGTAATGAAATATAGTTGAATGTTGATTATTGAACTTTGGACAAATGGACTGATTTTACACTAAAACAGTAAAATCATTAAAATCCTGAATTTAGTCAACATTCATTGACGAGAACAAAAAACACCAGAGAGCCACGAATTTAAGTTTTTATTTATTTAAACATTTTAAATATATATTTAAACACAAATCCAACAGAAGAAGAAGAAGAAGAAGAAGAAGAAGAAGAAGGGATTCAGGTTTCATTCCTCCACTAACACTCGATTCTACGTGTTCTGAGGCGACTGTTGCTGACGGGATGAAGAAGAAGAGGGGGAGGAGCCAGAGAATCAGCTATAGATAAACACACAGGTGAGCTGAGGGAGGAGGGGAGGAGTGCACGACCCGGACTGGTTAGACCAACGTTCAATTATTAGTCATATGTGTAATAACAACATTCAGGAGGACAGAATATATATATTTCTTTAAACAAACAAAATATCTCTGAATAAACATTTAAATCTTTGATATCAATCTATCCTTTATATACCATTTAATTTTGCTCGGTAGTAAAGTACTAAAGTGGTTCCACACCAACGCTTCAAATATACATTCATGTTTCACTCAGCCACTGGGGGCGCTCTCCCCACTGAGCTGCACTTGACAAAAAAGTTATAATAAAGTTTGTGCCAAAGAGAACGTTCTATTGGTTTCTAAACGTGAAAGTTATCCTCTGATATAAACATTTCAGACACAATAATCAAACATCTTTTTTTACAGAATAAAAATGCAACAAATATGCATTTTGTTTATATTTTACATAAAATATATTTTATGATGTATTAGAAAATACAATAATCAAACATATTTGGTTGTATTTGTGTTTTCTTTATAGTTCTTATAAAGTTTATGTAAAGATTTTTTTTAACAAATGGGTTCCAAGATTCCAAGTCGGTCGAGCTCCAGGTCTTACGTCTACACAAACAGGAAGAGGAAGTGACGGGTTTGTATCGTGGACAGGTGCATTATGGGAGGCTCTGTGGGGGGGCACCTGCAGGGGCTCGTATGTGTGTGTGTGCATGCTTGGGACCTTTAGCCACACAGATCTAATCAATTCTCTCATGAGTCTCAATCAGGGGTCGGCAACCCGCGGCTCCAGACCAATCGTATTTGGTAGAAGAGCGAGCAAAATGGCTGCCGACCCCTGAACTAAATGAACATTTGGACAAAATTTGAAGAAATATTCACGATAATGAGACAAACAACCTGAAAGCCTCCGTGTCTCCACTAGGTGTCACTGGTGCAGAGCGATAAAACAGTGTTTTGTTGTGTTTTTCTAACTGTGTGAGATGTTTAGAATCATTTGCGTCCTCAGTGGGAACCAATAAGGAACCAAATCAGACAGGAAGTGATGGTTTGAGTCTTTTCATGTGATTTGTTGATGTTTTTCCTTTAATTTAAAGCAGGTGGAGTTATCTGATTGGTCGGTGGACTGGCCTGCCTGCCAGGAAGTGACTGAGTGGGTTGGTCAGGAGGAGGCGGGGCTCTGTGTGTGGTCAGAGTGGCCCGTGCAGCCCCTTGTACTTGGACAGGATGCTCTTGGTGTGTCCGAGCTCCTTCCTCAGGTCGGCCACCTCCCACCTCAGAGCACAGTTCTCCTTTTCCAGGAAGCCGGCTCGGGTGGCGATCTGGTTCTCTTTGAGCCGCCGAGCGACCCGGGACCGCTTCGCAGCAAAGTTGTTCTTCCTGCGGCTGGCCCAGTATTTGTCATCCTGCTCGAAGAATGACAAGTAATCGTACTTAGTCTTACTTTGTACTTGTTATATCTTCTCTGTGAAAAGAGACTAACCTCCATCAACTGATGAAGATATTGTGATACGACAGAAAGCTCCAGAACAACTATTCAGAATGAAACTTGTGTTTGAGAATAAAAACATGTTTTTATTCAACTTAATAAAACTCCTACAGGAAATCGGTTCCTGTTGCCTAGTGAGCTGATTTGTTTGTCGGGTCAGAACCAGCTCCAAATTACCTTCAGGTCCTCCGGCATGAAGACCTTCCGAGCTTTCTTGATCATCGGCTGCGGTTTCAGCTCCTCGGCAGAGAACTTGCGTTTGCGTGGGTCGAACATCTCCTGACCCGGGACGCTGGACAGAGCCAGGTCTGCTGGGTCGGGCTGGTAGCCACTGGGAACCTGGATGGATTCTGGGTCGATGGGGCTCGGACTGTTTCTGGAGTTTGGGAGGCCTGAAAGGAGGCGGAGTCAATAAGTTATCAAAAACATCTGAGGTCACGTGATGGTAAATGGTCTAAATTTAAATATTAAAACTGATCAAACAATGAAGGAACCTTTTTATCTCCTCAAACAAACCTGAAGCACTGATCATCCAACTTTTCCTCTATGAAGAAAAAACACTTCTTTTCATATTTAATATGAAGTTACAATTTTAAAGAGCAGAATACTATGACTTATTATATAAGACATGACAATAGAACTGGTTGTGTGTGTATGTGTGTGTGTGTTTGTGTGTGTCTGTGTGTGTGTGTCTGTAACAACCCGACCCTCACTTCTGTTAATTGAAAGTTTGGTCGCCATCTTAGTTTCTGTGTATATGAAACCTTTAGTTCATTAATCTATAACTTTAATCCAGCATCTGTACAAACTGTATTTATCTCACGTTAGCACAACATTAGAGAATATATAATATATAATATATAATAATAGAGTTGTTATCAGGACCAACACTAGTTAGCAGCCTAGCATTAGCTTTGAAAGCTAAGTTAGCTAAGTTAGCTTATAGAGTTGGTGATCAGGACCAATGTTTATCTAACATAAGCAACACATTACTATCACTACAAGCTAAGCTAGCTGAGGTAGCTCAGTCAGAGGTGGGGGGGTAGGGGGCTATGGAGGAGCAGGTTTATACAGGATGGTTGTGGGTTATGTTGTGGTGCACCCTGGGTAAAGTCGCTGGTTCCTGCCTCCTCATCTGCTGCACAGACACAGACCCATGTGGGGAAACAAATATATCAGATTATGCCAGAGATTACTGATCTATATTCAGACGTCAGGTCACAGATTAACTCGGCTGCAGTTTGGATTTCATTGGAACAAGTGGTGAAGGAAATATTCAGATCCTGAAGGTGATGAAGCGTGAGAGCGTAGTAAACGATTAATCACTGATCGATTAGAAGTGATCGGACGATAATGTCGGGCTGAGATTCATCAGGTGGACATGACGGTCTTACAACATGATCTATATGCTTCATTAATTATGAGATTCAGCTTCTTCTGCCTCCACATGATCAGTCAATCAGTGAATTCACCTTTAAACATCTGATCAGTTCAACAACACTCAGACATTCTTATTAACCTGCAAACACATGTCACATGTCACATGTCACATGTCACTTGTGTGTGTGTGTGTGTTTGTGTCCCTCCATGAGATCAGTAGTTTAAGAACATACCTTTCTCTGCAGAATTAGGCCAGCCGGCGACAACACACACACACACACACACACGAAATTACATAAAACGCTCCCGCATGCGCACATACATGCAGGAGTAGACACACACTCACACCAAGTCAAGTCACATGGCCTAATTCTGCAGGGGACAATATGTTCTTAAACCAGTGATCTCATGGAGGGACACACACACACACACACACACACACACACACACACACAGGAGGGATCCGCAGCTTCTTCAACTAGTGAACCAACAAACTCACAAACCTTGTCTCCATTAAATCACTTTCATCTTTTTTTACTTGAACCTCTTGTGGGGTTCCTCAAGGATCCATCCTGGGCCCTGTTCTTTTGTACCTTCTCATTTCTTTTCAGTGGTAACAAGTTGCACTCAAACAATAATCGTGAAACCCAGGATGTCCTGGAAAGTGAACGTGTTTAAACCTGCGGTTATTTCCTTTGTGTGACGTTGTGATGTCATTTAAAGATGGCCGCCAGGTGTGGAGATGTTGTTACCTGCTCTCGTCGGGCTGCTGTGGAGCCGGTTGGGAGGGGTGAGGCTCTCCTTTATGGAGGCGTGGCTGCTCAGGTCCATCACTGAGGGCGTCAGAGTGGGTGGGGCCGGGGGCGTGATTGGCTGGTGGCGTGATGTAGGCTGTGGTTTGTGCTGGTCTTGATGGTGGTGGAGGTAGTGGGTGGGGCTGGAGGGGAGGCCGTTCTCCGACAGAAACTCCTCCAAGTCCATGTACTCCAGCTGGAAGGAGTCTCCATCGTAGGGCAGAGTCTTGTCCCACAGCGTTGGGCCCAGGAAGGCTGACTGGGGGGCGCTGTGCTCCTCCTCCAGGTTCTTCTCCTTCTCCTGCTCCTTGCTGAGAGCTGACGGAGGACACAGAACAAAAACAATCATTAAATGTTTTTTCTCTTATTGCGTTCGGTCTGTTTGTTCAGAACAGGTTTCAGTCTGGTTTGCAACTGGTCTCGACCATGGACGACCACTGATGGAAGTGAAAGAAGACGCCTCAGTCCACTGAGTCGACGTCACGACTTCCGTTAACGGTCAACCACGACTTCTCTGGGCCGCGCCCACAGGAGGTGGGAACAAATCTGTTGAATGGAATCATTGAGTTAATTTGCTTCTTATTAAAGTGGAAAGCAGTCTCTGTTTCCATCCAGCAGGTGGCGGTGTGTGTGTCGTATGAGTGTTGAGACGTTTTTCATCTTCATGTTTCAGGAAACACAAAGAAGAGCAGGGGTCTCATTTAGAAGAGGGTGTGTCGGATTCATACTTAAATCCTATGTACGTACAAAAGCCGGAAATGGCGTACGCAAAAGATGATTCCGATTTATAAAACCGTGCCCACGCACACCTGAATGCAACGTTCGCTTTAGAAATCACAGTCCACCTGGAAACGCCCGGATCTGCCTCCCAATCCGCCCCCACACGCCCACTTTCAACCATAAATGGTCAATGCAAAGCACCGCGTGAATATCAAATGATGCTGCTGACCAATGGGCTTCCTCCTGAGTCCTGACGGAGTCAAGGCATAAAGCGATGAGAAGAGGAAGTGAAACCTTCTGACCCTGACAAGAGGTGATGGTTAGTGAGGTGGAGGTGAAGAGCGACTTCATGGAACAGCAGTGATGTCACTAATAAAGAAAACACACTGACTCTCTGCTGCTGCTGTTGATAACACAATGTGTGAGATCACAAATCACTGAACCCTCTCTTCCTCCTCGTCCTTCCATTCACGTGCACACCTCAGAGAACCCCGCACCACTGTCACGGCAGTATTCATTTATTTAGAGCATCGGATCGATTCCCTCACATCAGTGGATCCTCAGCTCCTCTGGGATGTTCTTTGGAAAGTGTCTTCATCTCCTGTGAGCTCTGTGCGCCTGATGCTCAGTCACGTTCACTGCAGCGATCTGATGAGACACCCACAGTGTATTAAAAACTATTAATGACTCGGCTCTGTAACTCCGCTCTTAAATCAAATCTGAATTTGCTTTAAGTTGTTTTATTTTATTTTTTTATAATAAAAAGGCTCGTGTGGAGCAGATACGTCACGCGAGCAGAACTAAGATGTTGTTTTTGATGTAAATGATGAATTGATCAATAATCTGCTTCAGTTCATCAGCTCACGTCTGAGAAACGTTCCTACGCACACACACACACACACACACACACACACTCAGACGCACAAACACACAAACGCACACTCACACACACACAGACGCACACACACTCTCTCTCACTCTTTCACACACACACACACACACTCAGACGCACAAACACACAAACACACACAGACGCACACACACTCTCTCTCACTCTTTCACACACACACACGCACGCACTCAGACGCACCACACACACACTCAGACGCACACAAACACACACACACACACACACACACTCAGACGCACACAAACACACACACACACACACACACACACACACACTCAGACGCACAAACCCACAAACACACACTCTCACACACACAGACGCACACACTCTCTCACTCTTTCACACACACACACGCACACACTCAGACGCACCACACACACACTCAGACGCACACACTCGGCCACACACACCCCCTCACACGCACCTTCATGGCGCAGGGACAGCCTCCCCGGTGTCTCCAGCAGAGACCTCAGGACTCCGTGCGGGGACAGGACACTGAGAGACAGCGGTCGAGACATTTTCTTCAGACGAAAAGACAAAGTGAGCTGTTGTGATGACGTCAGATCTGCGGCTCCATCCAGAGAGAATAACCTGGTGGAGTGAGGCGCTGTGCACGCGCTGCGTCCTGTGCGCGTGTGTCGCGAGGAAGATGCAACTGATCACTGATCCATGTTTGACAGCCGAGGACTGCTGACGTCAGAGCGCGAGACAAACACCCGCCTCCTCACCTCCTCACCCCCCCCGTACTCCCTCCTCACCCCTCCCTCCCCCTTACTCCCTCCTCACCCCTCCCTCCCCCTCCCCATCTTCACAATGACTTCATCTGATGATTATTGATCAAAATTCAACATCAATGATCCTTAACACACACACTCAGGTGTCACTTTATTAGGAACAGTAGATTAAAACTGTTGCACTTTATGTGGAGCTGGTGGAGCTGGTGAAGATGGTGGAGCTGGTGAAGATGGTGGAGCTGGTGGAGCTGGTGGAGCTGGTGAGGCTGATGGAGCAGATGGAGGTGATCGAGCTGGTGAAGCTGGTGGAGCTGGTGAAACTTGTTCATCCTATTTGTTATATGTTTTCCTGACAAAACGTTTGTCTACACAAACACACACACACACACACACACACACACACACTCTGAAGAGAGAAATGCTGGGTCACATGATTGGGCCAACTTGACCTACTTTCGTCCAATCAGAGGCCTCCATCTCCAGCTGTTCCCCCTCCCTCTCCCCCTCCTCCCCTGCAGCCTGGTCACATTGGACACCATGTGTTCAGAGGAGGACAAAAACAAAGGAGGAGAGGAGAGGAGAGTAGAGGAGGAGAGAGGAGAGGAGAGTAGAGGAGGAGAGAGGAGAAGAGAGGAGAGGAGAGTAGAGGAGGAGAGAGGAGAGAGGTGAGAGGAGGAGAGTAGAGGAGGAGAGAGGTGAGAGGAGGAGAGGAGAGGAGGAGAGTAGAGGAGGAGAGGAGAGAAGAGGAAACAAAGAAGTGTGTGTGTGTGTCTGTGTGTAGGACTGATTGTGACATAGAGACATATATAAACTATTAATATTAAAATAGTCTAAAAAAAACTGTAATGGCAGGAAGAGTATCTATTCAACTAATATTAAATAGATAAATAAATTATATAATAAAAAATGATGAAAACGACACAAATGTTTTGCATCATGTGATCTAAGCGTGGTGGGCGTGGCCTCCTCTCGCTCCTGTCAACAGCGGTTGCTAAAGCACGGTTTTGTTTTGTTGACCTTAGTGAAAGAAGACAGTAGGACAGAGTGTCTGTCCCGCAGGACACGTCCTCTGATTTCCTCCTTACTTCTCAGGTTCTCTGTCCTGCTGCGGCCGACTGAGGAGCGGCTGGTGGAGACCAAACCTGAGCTATAACAAGTTAAAGGTCTTTATACACGACCAACAAATCACTTTAATGACATGAAAATGTGTCAGTATTGAACTTATGATGGAGGCATGATGGAGACATGATGGAGACATTATGAGACATTATGAGACATTATGGAGACATGATGGAGATATGGACACATCATGTAAACTGCGGTTGAAATGGAACAAAGTTCATCGACTTTGTTTATTTTTATTAAAAACATGTCTCATGTCTCTGGACCTGATTCACTTTCAGGTTTGTTTGACTTTGTCTCCGTTACAACAGTTAAACATTATCATTAAGTTTGTTCACATGTGAATGACACATTGCACATCCAAGATACGTGTGCGTGTTTGTGCATGGGTGTGTGTTTGTGTGTGTTTGTGTGTGTGTGTCTGTGTGTGTGTGATTTCATTAGTGTTTCCGAGTGCAGCAGATATTTATAGCTGTACTCACTGGAATCAATACTCACCCACGGGCAGCAGGAACATCAGCCTTCCACCTCCAGCCCACACACACACACTAAAAATACTACACACACACTCACACACACACACACACACACACACACACACACACACACACGCACACACACACCCACACACACACACACATTATTGACACTTAACAAATGACTCCCTCTCTTGACCCGGAGCTAAACTGTAAAATAATCAGGTTATAGGTTTTATTTTGTTATTTCCTTCTGTTGTTTGGTTGTGTTGTTGTTTGGTTGTGTTGTTGTTTGGATGCAGACGTCAGAGGGAAGGACGAGAGTCTCTGTATCGATCTCCCTCTATGACATCACACACTGTCCTACAATGACATCAGAGGGACGAGCAGCTGGACTCATCAGGAAGTCTGCAGCGTCAGGAACGACCAAGTTCTCAACGACGTGGACACGAGACACCGTCCTGACTGAAGAGCTGTGATCACTCACTCACTCACTCACTCACGCTCTCACTCATTCATTCGCTCTCTCGTTCACTCACTCATTCATTCGCTCACTCGCTCACTCACTCACTCACTCACTCACTCACTCACTCACTCACTCACTCACTCACTCACTCACTCATTCATTCACTCACTCACTCACTCACTCACTCACTCCCTCGCTTGCTCACTCACTCACTCACTCACTCACTCACTCACTCACTCACTCATATAATGTCAGTCTGAACTGTTACTGAGGTTTTATTCAGGATGTTTATTAAGTTTCATTCCCTCGTGTGATTCGCAGCTCAAAGGTAAATTATGAGTTTTATGAATTATTGGTTATGATGGTGGTTTCCCAGGACAGCATCCTACTGCTGCAGTACCCATGAGGACAGAGAGGACAGGCGGGACGCTCTACATCTCTGTCTCGATGGACGGGCTGGGTCTCTGCTCTGTGGTCTCGCCGTCAGGCTCCGCCTCCCTCTCTGAGGCCTGTGGAGGAGTGGGAGGTCCCTCGCTGCTGCCGCTCGCCGCCGGGAGGCTCCATGATGTCGTCTGGGTCATGTGACTGTCACAAGAACAAAGGAGACGCTCACTGAGACGTTTCTTCATTTTCACTGAATCATTTATGGATCGTGATGAGAACTAGAATCTCCTCCCTGTGGTTATATGTCTCCACCAATCAGAACAGTTTCAGTCATATATAGATATCTTCATGTGGTCACTGTGACCTTTAGTCTTTGACCTTTGACCCTTGACCACCAAAATCTAGTCATCTTTGAGTCTAAGTGACTATTTGGTTTGAATATGAATAAATTCTTGAGATACCGTGTTCATAATGGAACCTCTTTTCAGATGTGTTCCTGACGTGCTCCTCACATGTTCCTGATCTGCTCCTCACATGTTCCTGACCTGTTCCTCACATGCTCCTCACATGTTCCTGACCTGCTCCTCACATAATCCTGACCTGCTCCTCACATGTTCCTGACCTGCTGCTCACATGTTCCTGACCTGCTGCTCACATGTTCCTGACATGTTCCTCACATGTTCCTGACCTGCTCCTCACATGTTCCTGACCTGCTCCTCACATGTTCCTCACATGTTCTGCAGGTTTTCTATGTGAGAACAAATGTCTGAGTCAGTGTCTCTGGACATGTTCTGGATCTTCTCCTGCAGCCTCCTGGTGTGTAACATGTCAGAGTGAGTCCATGTGAGGAACCACAGAACAATGTGTGGAAGCTTCCCAGTGAGCGAGTGGACGTGTTGATGAGGTTTCTAACCTGACGTGAAACCTGAAGAATACAAACATCTAACACACTGAACCTGAAACCTGAGGATCGTGGAGACACCTCTGGTTATCTGGACATGCTCCTGGCTTATCAGTATTCTTACTTGATGTAGTATTTGTCTCCGTCTGCAGTGTAGGCCTCCTCCCAGCCATAAGGAAGACCTGTGGGGGGGGGGGGGGGGGGGCACATCATGTCAGGTTTAACATGTTACTGATATGATCTCAGGCACAAGGATCAACACAAATATGACGTTCCATCTGAGTGTTTTTCTGGAGAAGATCAGTGATTCCCAGAAGCTCCGCCCGGAACCAGGCGGCTGCACCGACTGTTCACGCATCCTTTGGTCTCCATGTATGTTCAGAGACGACAGTGAGACTGGACCACAGAACAAAGACGTGTGCTCCGGGGACAGAGGACACTTGGTGCAGCTCCCTGGTCCAGAGCAGGAGGAGGACGAGGACTTCAGGTGGAGAAACTTGAGATAAATCTATAATTCAGCTTCACGTTCTGGAGTCATGATGAATATTTCAGGACACGTTTAACATCCTCAGTTTGAAAAATGGTTAATGATTAGTTTCAGCCGACATATGGATTTGAAATGATTTATGTTCAAAGAGGTTTGTTTTAGTGTTATTAGATATTTTCCTTTTTCTTAATCAAACCACTGGCTCCTACTGAAGCTGTCAACCTTTAAAAACACCTCACAGCTGCTCAACGTGATTTCTATTCAGATATAAGGAGGTTATTTTCAGCAGTGAATTAATCCACTACAGTGCAGTGTCCGACAGGTGTGTCCACCGGCGTCGCACCAGCAACCGGGACATGTCAACACTGCTCTTATTTCCATGTTCCTCTGATTTGTGTGTGTGGACGTTTGTGTGAGTAAATCAGAGACACTTAATAAATCAGAATCTGATTCTTTAGATTTCACTCTTGAATTTCTATTTGGTGTAAAAACCTTTAAAAGTTTTACCCACTTTGTTCTTAATGTTATGACGAGTGATGAGTCACTAGATTATTAAATCAGACTGCAACATATTCTCATTTTGAAATATCGTCCCCAAAAAGAAAACCTGAGCCTCAGATATGAATTTAGTAAAGTGATTATTAGATAAGTCAAATCATATGGAGACATGGTTGTCATGGTGACGTGGTCAGAGGTGCTGCTTTTATAAAACAAATGATATGAAGTGAATTATCATGAAATCAGTGTGTGTGTGTGTGTGTGTGTGTGTGTGTTTGTGTGTGTGTGTGTGTGTTTAAAGACGTGCACGTATCCAGGAAGCGATCTTAACACACACACACACACTGACCTCCTCTTTCTCGGAGCTGTGACTTGGTTGTGTTGCGTCTCTTCAGGATCTCTAACAGATAAATGATGACGCCGCCTGTGACCCTGAATAATTCAATATTAAAACGATGATGTGATGAAAACAGATTCCGTCAGATTAAAACCATGAAGAAGAGCAGCAGCTTGGCTATATATATATATATATATATATATATATATATATATATATATATATTGATATACACTGTATTACATCATAGTGATGGTTTACGTGGTATTTTTCAGTGTAAATGTTCAATGAACCAAAGTTCAAACATTCGTGTCGTGTCTCAGTCCAGTCGACCTGCAGACGTTCCTCACAAATTCTTTTCCAGTTAAACTTAAACTGTTTCTTTGCATCAGCAGCTGGACACACAGGAGCAGAGACACAGGGAGTTGACAGTGACGTGTTTCATGCAGAGTTGAGACACGAGTCCATCGCTCAGGAACTGAGGAGACGAGGAGTTCACAGGGAGGAGAAGCTGGTTGATGACCTCCTGCTGACGACTCAGGTCGACGGGGTCAGCTAGGTTCAGCTCCATCATGCGGGGCAGCAGAAGGAGGAAGGAGGAGGACATGCAGACCAGCGTGTGGAGGACGTCACTTACAGTCCACCTCCTGAATCGCTCTGACCGTCCTCGTGAGCTCCGTCGCCTCCTGAGCCAGCGTCGCCGCCGTCCAGGGACTCCTCTGGTGGCGAGGAGGCAGACCTTGAGGCGACGCCCCCACTTTAACATCTCCAGAGCTGCAGAGAGAGAGTGGGAGGAGTCAGCCGAGAAAAACTACACAGTCCAAGAGATGGACCACACGTCTCCACTTCCTCCCACTGTTGTACGAGGAAATGAACAGAGGTCAGGACAGACGTGTTCACCACAACAGGAACACGCCAAAACCAGTCTCCAGATAACCACTGTCACGTTACAGGCTCAGTGGGAGGGATTAGTGACATCACAGGTGTGAACGTAGACAAGAGGACTTAATCAATATCAGGAGCATGTCAGGAACATGTCAGGAACATGTCAGGAACATGTCAGGAACATGCCAGGAACAGGTCAGGAACATGTCAGGAACATGCCAGGAACATGTCAGGAACATGTCAGGAACATGTCAGGAACATGTCAGGAACATGTCAGGAACATGCCAGGAACAGGTCAGGAACATATCAGGAACATGCCAGGAACAGGTCAGGAACATGTCAGGAACATATCAGGAACATGTCAGGAACATGTCAGGAACAGGTCAGGAACATGTCAGGAACATGTCAGGAACATGTCAGGAACATGTCAGGAACATATCAGGAACATGTCAGGAACATGTCAGGAACATGTCAGGAACATGTCAGGAACATATCAGGAGCATGTCAGGAACATGTCAGGAACATATCAGGAACATGTCAGGAACATATCCAGAGCATGTCAGGAACATATCAGGAACATGCCAGGAACAGGTCAGGAACATATCAGGAACATGTTAGGACCACATCAGGAACATGTCAGGAACATGTCAGGAACATGTCAGGAGCATGCCAGGAACAGGTCAGGAACATATCAGGAACATGTTAGGACCACATCAGGAACAGGTCAGGAACATATCAGGAACATGTTAGGACCACATCAGGAACATGTCGGGAACTGGTCAGGAACATGTCAGGAACATGTCAGGAACATGTCAGGAACATGTTAGGACCACGTCAGGAACATGTCAGGAACATGTTAGGACCACGTCAGGAACATGTCAGGAATATCAGGCAGGAATATCAGGAGCATGTCAGGAACATGTCAGGAACATGTCAAGAACAAGTCACGAACATGTCAGGAACATGTCAGGAACATATCAGGAACATGTCAGGAACATGTCAGGAACATGTGAAGAACATGTCAGACTTCAGCTCATATCTGAAAACAGCTCTTTAAAATGTCTTCAAATTAGATTCAATTGTTCAGTTGGACTCAAGAATGAAGCGATTCGAGTTTGGTGTCCAGGTCAAATGTAAAAGGTCAAAGGTCACTCTGACCTGTGATTTCTTTCAAATTCAGCACAAACTTTTGGACTCACAGATTAACTGATTCATTTAAAAGGTCCAAGGTCAAATTGGCGCAATCTGACTTTAGAGTTTCTTTAGGATCAGACAGACTCTGAAAGTCTCTCTTCAGTTCAGGTGTGAAAACAGTTTTTAAGTTTGGACTGAGACGGAGACACAGGAAGGTCCTGAGCCGTCAGGTTGAACCTCCTTGTTGTGAGACGTGCTAACCACTGCGCCACTATGTCGTCATGATGGAGACAAATCCCTCGTTACCTCAGCTCTCTCTGCACTGAAACCTGAAGACAGGGTCTCCCCTCTTCCCACCTGGAGCTGCTGAAAGACCACCTCCCTTCAGCTGAGCTCCAGAATGAGACCTGCTTCTCTCCTCAGAGAAACAACCACTCTGTGGACTCGAGCTTTTAATGAGACTGAGACTCAGAACTATGAAGGACCTGGTGACCTCGGCAGCAAAATGCCACTTATTTCTAAGAAAGAGGAGAAGCAGCTATTAAGTGGCCTAGATTCACACGGGCAGGTGAGCTGGGGGTGTGTGTGTGTGTGGGGGGGGGGGGGGGGTCCCATGGTTATGAAAGACGCGTTGAGGTGTCCCACTGACTTCATAACATGACCAACTGACCTGATTTACACAACCACACTTACACAACCTGAGCAGGAGGATTTATTCATCTGCCGCAGAATCACGAGGAAGCGTCATGACCATTTTTAAAAGTTATAGCTTTAATCTTATCAGGGACATAAAGAAAGAACTGGTCCGAGGTTTTATAATATAATATGAGAATAACACGTGTTTTAGTAAAAACATTGAGATCTGGACTGGAGGTCACATGGTGCAGATCATCTGACAAATAATCCTGAAGTGTGGATTCATAAAATAATCTGAATGATCCTCCTCCATCTGGAAGCATACAAAATAGTGAGAGCAAGCACACACACACACACACCACACACACACACACACAAACAAACACATACTCACTAACACACACACACACATACATACATACATACACACACTCACTCACTCACTCACTCACTCACTCACTCACTCACTCAGAAAGCAGCGTCAGTAACTCTTTGATTCTTCATGTGAAGGAGGTCATGTGACAGGAGCCTCACCAATCAGTCATTACAGAAAAGAACCAATCCACAAGAGGCAGAGAGCGTCAGATTCAAACAGCGTTTACACACATCTCTGCTCCATCGTCTCTAGACCTCTGTGGTCATGTGGACACACACACACACACACTGCTGAATACACAAACACCACACAACGACACACACACAGTGTCAGTCATCCTCACCCACCTGCAGCTCTTGGTTGGTCCGTGACTTTGGAGCAGGAAGTCCTGAACGTTCTGCAGAAACGGAGACAGAAGAAAACACATCACATGTTCATCACGTGTTGTTCTACATCTCTGTTCCCACAAACTTCAGAAAGACTTTCCAACACAGGGTTAGTTAGAGTTCAGCTCCGAGGAGTTCCTAGTTTACCAAGTACAGGAACCTGTAGGGCGGGGCTTGAAGTTGTGAAGACACCTGATTGGTCAAAATCTCCAGCTTTTTATGTCCGCCATAAAATCTGTTTCTTTATTTTAAATAAATGTTGTTATTAACACAGAATCATCTGTGTGTGTATGTGTGGGCATGACTCTCTATGGTTATTAGGACAATTCTGGTTCAATACCATAACCCTGGTGTGGACATTCTCTCTGGTCCTCAAAAATTAAATTGGCTTTTTGAGAGTTAAGAGTCTGAACATCTACAGAGAGACACACACGTGTGTGTGTTCTCACCTCAACAAAACTCAGCAGCTTCCCTGTGGACAGCTCAGAGCTCTTTTTGGACGCCTCACTCTTCCGTAGCTGACACTCGAGGACGGACACTTTCTTCTTCAGCTCGTCCGTCTCCTCCTGAGATCAAACAAACACGGTTAAAACATCAGAAGAAGAAAAGCTGTTCAATGATTCGTCTCCAAAAACAACACAATGAAGTGAGCGACGGCGCCCTCTGCAGACACACATGGGAAAGTCTTCTGTTGACAGCACCTCCACCATCTGCTCAGACGTCTTCTCCACCAGATCCAGGGTAATGTAGCTGTGTCTCTGAAGGGGGGGTTACAGTCCCAGGGTAGAAAGCAGTCACCTGATTGGTCGACGGCGGCTGCTCCGCCCTCTGAGTCTTCAGCTCAGCGATCTCGGCCTCCAGCAGGTGGATCACCTCCTCGTAGTCCATCTCCATCCCCCTGGCCTGCTTCTGAGCCGCCTCGGCCAACTGGATCCGAGTCCTCAGGGCCCGACTGTCCTCTGCTCGCAGCCGGACTTCCTGTCAGGACGGAGGGACAGAGGGACGGAGGGATGGAGGACAGAGGAGGAGGAGAAGAGAGATTCATCATCACAAGCCTCTCGGAACTTCTCCAGCCTTCTCTGTGTGTGTCTCTGTGTGTGTCTCTGTGTGTGTCTCTGTGTGTATCTCTGTGTGTGTCATTGTCTGTGTCTCTGTGTGTGTCTCTGTGTGTGTCTCTTTGTCTGTGTCTCTGTGTCTCTATGTGTGTCTCTGTGTCTCTGTGTGTGTCTCTGTGTGTGTCTCTGTGTCTCTGTGTGTATCTCTGTGTGTGTCATTGTCTGTGTCTCTGTGTGTGTCTCTTTGTCTGTGTCTCTTTGTCTGTGTCTCTGTGTCTCTGTGTGTGTCTCTGTGTGTGTCTCTGTGTCTGTCTCTGTGTGTGTGTCTGTGTGTCTCTGTGTCTCTGTGTGTGTCATTGTGTCTCTGTGTCTGTGTGTGGTTTTTTGTCTGTGTCTCTGTGTCTCTGTGTGTGTCTCTGTGTGTGTCTGTGTGTGTGTCTATGTGTCTCTGTGTGTGTCTCTGTGTGTGTCTCTGTGTGTGTCTCTGTGTGTGTCTCTGTGTGTGTATCTCTCCAGCAGCACTGGAGCTGAGCAGCAGACCTGTTGGACCTGAGGTCAGAGGACAAGTGTGTTAACGTCCTCCTGGCGTCTGTGTGCTTGTGTCAGGCATGTGGACATTGATCACTTGATGTAACACAATAAAAGAAAGTTCAGAGATGAATCACAGCAGTGACACAGACACACCACACACATGCACACAGACACACACACACAGACAAAGACACACACAGAGGCAGGAGCGCAGAGTTGGATGCTCTTCACCAGTTAAAGTGCACGTCAAAGTGTGTGTGCACAGTTACAGACTCACAACCTGCATCAACATGAGTTCAACTCGATAAGAAGTAAACCGACATTCTGCCTCTGACCACCGGGTGGCGCCGGGGGAGGGGACAAAGAAATGACATCACTCCTCAGGTGGTGTCACATGACTCACCTGTTTGACTTTACTAAGCTCCTCCTCCATCTGATGGTGAACTCTCTGAGACTCCATCAGCTGCTCCTGGAAACACAACACAATCCTCTGACTGTGTGTGTCTGTGTGTGTCTGTGACTGTGTGTGTGTCTGTGTGTGTCTGTGTGTGTCTGTGTTTTACCTGCAGCCTCTTGATATCTCTCAAAGCCTCAATGTGCTCCTTCCTCAGTCTCTCCATCTCCTCCAGGTCCTCCAAGTCCAACAATGATGGCTACACACACACACACACACACACACACACACACACACACACACACACACACACACACACACACACACACACAGACAGACAGACACATACATACACACACACACAGACAGACAGACAGACAGACACATACATACACACACACACACAAATACACACACACACAGACAGACAGACAGACACATACACACACACACACACACACACACACACACACACACACACACACACACACACACACACACATACACACACACACACACACACACACACAGACAGACACATACATACACACACACACACACACAGACAGACAGACAGACAGACACATACACACACACAGACACACACACAAATACACACAGACAGACAGACATACAGACAGACAGACACACACACACACACACACACACACACACACACACACAGACACACACACACACACACAGAGTTTATCAGCCATTAAAGGTAAAATTAACATTTAACTTACATTAAACATTAAACCTTCCATCAGTCAAAAAGTTGAACAATTCTCTCTCTCTCTCTCTCTCTCTCTCTCTCTCTCTCTCTCTCTCTCTCAGGCTGTGGTCGCTCTGACACCATGTGACCAGACAGCCCCCCCCCCAGGCGTGAACCAGCAGGTTGTGGTTTTACCTTTGAAGGCCACCGTCCCCGTCGCTTCAGCTCGTAGTTCGAACCCGAGAGTCTGAACATCTGTGAGCTGTCAGGTCCAGAGCCTGGACACACACACACACACACACTCACAGATCAATACAAACACACACACACACACAAATCAACACAAACACACAAACACACACACATAGATCAATACAAACACACACACAAACACAGACACATAGATCAATACAAACACACAAACACACACACACACACACACACACACAGATCAATACCAACACACACACACAGATCAATACAAACACACACACACACACACACACACACACACAGATCGATACAAACACACACACACAGCTTTGAGCTTCGTGACGCGTCGCCTCTGATGAAATAAAACATTTCTTGATTTATTTATTAACTTTAAAGTTTTTATGAGTTTTAAGAAGAAGATTGTGAAACTAAAGATTTACAAGTTCAAACTTTAAAACTTCACTTGAAAAGAAAAACAATAAGTCACTGACTGGAATCATCGTCCTGTTTGTGTGTCTGTCTCTGTCCCCCCCCCCCCCTCTCTCTCTGCTGTAAATATTAATCAAATAACACACACACACACACACACACACACACACACACACAGGTTTTGAAGTGTCCGTCTCTGAGGACACGTCCTGTTCCCGTTTCACAGTTTCTTGTTTGAAAGGTTTTGAAATGTTTCCTCTTTCAACATAAAACAGTTTTTGACTTCGTTGAATATTAATAAATTAACTTTTAATTACTGAGCGAAGTTTTGACTGGATTCAAAAGACAGAAGCAAACATATTAGAACTATATTCAGTTAGTAAAGTGAAGTTAGAGTTTCCAGCTTCAGCTCTGGAAAGTGACTCAACGCTGATTCTTTACAGCTTCACGTTAATCCGGAGATTTCACAAGTCCCAAGAGAGGACGTCTCAACAACGTCTGTCCCCACAGAGGACGTGTCAACAACGTCTGTCCCCACAGAGGACGTCTCAACAACGTCTGTCCCCACAGAGGACGTCTCAACAACACAAGTCCCCACAGAGGACGTGTCAACAACACAAGTCCCCACAGAGGACGTCTCAACAACACAAGTCCCCACAGAGGACGTCCCACAGCTTCCGTCCCCAGAGAGGACGTCTCAACAACACAAGTCCCCACAGAGGACGTCTCAACAACACAAGTCCCCACAGAGGACGTCTCAACAACGTCTGTCCCCACAGAGGACGTCTCAACAACGTCTGTCCCCACAGAGGACGTCTCAACAACACAAGTCCCCACAGAGGACGTCTCAACAACACAAGTCCCCACAGAGGACGTCTCAACAACGTCTGTCCCCACAGAGGACGTGTCAACAACGTCTGTCCCCACAGAGGACGTCTCAACAACGTCTGTCCCCACAGAGGACGTCTCAACAACACAAGTCCCCACAGAGGACGTCTCAACAACACAAGTCCCCACAGAGGACGTCCCACAGCTTCCGTCCCCAGAGAGGACGTCTCAACAACACAAGTCCCCACAGAGGACGTCTCAACAACACAAGTCCCCACAGAGGACGTCTCAACAACGTCTGTCCCCACAGAGGACGTCTCAACAACGTCTGTCCCCACACATCGTCTCAACAACACAAGTCCCCACAGAGGACGTCTCAACAACACAAGTCCCCACAGAGGACGTCTCAACAACACAAGTCCCCACAGAGGACGTCTCAACAACACAAGTCCCCACAGAGGACGTCTCAACAACACAAGTCCCCACAGAGGACGTCTCAACAACGTCTGTCCCCACAGAGGACGTCTCAACAACACAAGTCCCCACAGAGGACGTCTCAACAACACAAGTCCCAAGAGAGGACGTCTCAACAACACAAGTCCCCACAGAGGACGTGTCAACAACGTCTGTCCCCACAGAGGACGTGTCAACAACACAAGTCCCCACAGAGGACGTCTCAACAACGTCTGTCCCCACAGAGGACGTCTCAACAACACAAGTCCCCAGAGAGGACGTCTCAACAACACAAGTCCCCACAGAGGACGTCTCAACAACACAAGTCCCCACAGAGGACGTCTCAACAACACAAGTCCCCAGAGAGGACGTCTCAACAACGTCTGTCCCCACAGAGGACGTCTCAACAACACAAGTCCCCACAGAGGACGTCTCAACAACACAAGTCCCAAGAGAGGACGTCTCAACAACACAAGTCCCCACAGAGGACGTCTCAACAACACAAGTCCCCACAGAGGACGTCTCAACAACACAAGTCCCCACAGAGGACGTCTCAACAACACAAGTCCCCACAGAGGACGTCTCAACAACACAAGTCCCCACAGAGGACGTCTCAACAACACAAGTCCCCACAGAGGACGTCTCAACAACACAAGTCCCCACAGAGGACGTCTCAACAACACAAGTCCCCACAGAGGACGTCTCAACAACACAAGTCCCCACAGAGGACGTCTCAACAACACAAGTCCCCACAGAGGACGTCTCAACAACACAAGTCCCCACAGAGGACGTCCCACAGCTTCCGTCCCCAGAGAGGACGTCTCAACAACACAAGTCCCCACAGAGGACGTGTCAACAACACAAGTCCCCAGAGAGGACGTCTCAACAACACAAGTCCCCACAGAGGACGTGTCAACAACACAAGTCCCCAGAGAGGATGTCTCAACAACACAAGTCCCCACAGAGGACGTCTCAACAGCGTCCGTCCCCGTCTGTCCTGCAGGACGTCAGCTTCAGAGACCACACAGGAAGTGGGACCCAGTTTGACCCTGAACCTTATTGTTGGTAGATCAAAGGTTCAGTGTGTGAGATTCAGATGAAAGGATCTATTGTCAGAAATTTTACATAAAATAATCCTAGTTATGTTTCCTCGTATGAATTGTTGTTTTCTTTACTCTAGAATGAACCCTTTATGTTTAAAGATTCTGAACATAAATAATTTACTATATTTAACTACTTTATATTTAACTACTTTATATTTACAACTTTGTATTAAAAAACTTTATAGTTACATCAGCGGGGGGGGGGGGGGTTACAGTTTGTAACTGACATGGAAACATTAAAACAGATAGCATTGCCGATGTCTCACAGATGTTCGCTCATGCTGCGACTAACAGCAGATGTTATTAGCATGACCAAGCTAATGTAGCATGAAGAAGACGTAGTTAGCATCGCGACAAAGACTTGAAATGATTCAGTGTCATTTTTTTAAACGGATGCATTTTGTCTTTGAGCAGGATTTTAGATTGTACACGTCACATTTGTGCTGAGTCAGCGTTAGTGCTGAGTCAGCGTTAGTGAGGAAACGTGTTTCCGACATAAAACAGGAACAACGGCCCCCGCCCCCCCCCCCCCCCCCCCCTGCACATAGATTTCATTCATCACTTTGTCAACAGATGTACTGAAAGTAATCAAATTAGATTTTTTATGTAAAACTTTAATATTTAGATTAATTTCTGTTTTGGTGTGTTTTGTGACAGCATATTTTTCAGTCTGTATTTTTTTTAATTGTCTTAAACTTTTAAAACTATTTTCAAGAAGAAATTTCTTCCTAAGCCCACTTATAGTTTTTATGAAATCTGATATTCACCACTGTTTTCTTATCTGGGATTTGATCTTATGTAAGAAATGAAATGTCACATGTTGCACAGATCGGACACTTAGAAAACTTCTTAATAACAAATGTAAGAAAATTATTAAGATATGAGTGAATGAGGCAAAATGAAATGAGGTGTCTGATGCAGTTGTTTAAAAGCGCACAGTCATGATAGTAATCCACTTATCATAAAGACTTATTTACCTAGTGAACTTTTACATGAAATATTTTGACATCTTCTCAAAGAAATGTGATATTGTTAATTTCATGTGTGACCACTGAAGCCTGTTTTCTGATCTGTGGTGAACAGGAAGTGGTTCGGGTCAAACAGGTTTTCTCTCTTTCTTTAACACAGATTTCATTCAACAGGAAAGAGGAAGGGGAAAGGGGAAGCCTCAAGTTTCCTGAATCATGAAACTTTCCTTTGTGAGGTCACAGCGTTTCCTGTCTTCCTCTTTCTTAGATCCACACCTGAGGTTCAAGTCGGCACAGAAGCTCCAGACACTTCAGACGGACGTTTAGTTATTCTATCGAAATGTTGTCAGAACAGAATGGGAACTTCACGACCCCTGTCCCTGGCGGCGGCTGCCCACCTGTCGGGATTCAACTGGAGGGGGTCATCCTTCCCCCTGTCCTCACCATTGATGTCATACTGGGGCTGCTGGGTAATGTAGTGGCCCTGTGGATCTTCTGTTTCAAGCTGAAGACCTGGAACCCCAACAACCTGTTTCTCTTCAACCTGGTCATCGCCGACTTCTTCGCTCTGGTCAGTCTCCCTCTGAGGATCGATGCCTTGCTCAGGGGTCACTGGGTGTTTGGAGACGGGTTGTGCCGAATCAACCTCTTCCTCATGTTTTCCAACCGCTCGGCCAGCATCGCTCTGATGACCGTGGTGGCCATCTACCGCTACTTCAAGGTGAGAAACTCATTTTAATGTCGAGTACTGTTTGTTCACACGTCACACCATAGGTCCATAGATGTGATCCATAGTTTTACCTTCAAGTGCAAGACCGCACAGTACTCCACAACTCCAGTACTCCACAACTCCACAACTCCAGCACTCCAGTACTACACACTAGTTAAAATGGAGGTCAGCTGCTTCTTCTTCTTCTTCTTCTTCTTCTTCTTCTTCTCTTGTTTAATTCTGTCTCTACTTCCCATGTTTGGTCCAAAAGTCCAAACTCTCCAACAAAGTGTTTTCACTGCAAACAGCAGAGCTGCTCTTCTGGTCTGAGGAACCTTCACACCTGAGGTTGAGGGTCAGACTGAAGAGCTTGAAGCTCTGAACCCAACCAGGTGTGAACGGGTCTTCAGACGTTGATCTGTGTGAGAGTTGGATGATCCCGTTGAGGCCTGATCTGCGTCCTCTCGTTCCAGGTGGTCCACCCTCACCACAGGTTCAACCGGATGAGCCAGCGTCAGGCGGCGCTGGTGTCGCTGCTGGTCTGGCTGCTGGTGATCAGTCCTCGGGTTCCCATGTTAGCTTACAGCCACATCAAGGGCGGCGGCAACAGGACCCAGTGCTTCTTCTTCACGTCTTACAAAGAGGCCTCGCGCGCCATCATCATCCTGGTCAGCATGCACCGGATCCTGACGGTGCTGGAGTTCGTCTTCCCGCTCGCCATGCTGCTCTTCTGCTCCGTCCGGATCTCCAGCTTCCTGAAGCAGCGGCAGATGGGCAAACCCGACAAGGTGCGCAAGGCCATGCGTGTGTGCGCCGCCATTGTTTTAGTGTTCATGGTTTGCTTCTTGCCCACCACGGTGACCACCATCGGGGTTTGGGCGGTCCGCTCCTACCGCCCGTGGGACTGCTCCGCCTTCTACACCTTCACACAGCTCACCATCGTGTCTCTGGGACTGAACTTCCTCAACTCAGCCCTGGACCCCATCATCTACATCTTCTCCAGCTCCATGTTCAGGAAGGCGCTCTGCAGCTTGCTGCCCCGCCCCCCGTGCTGTGGTCAGGACGCCGCCGCCAACGGGAACACGACCTCCTCCTCAGCGAGTCAGAGCACGAGCCAACAGGAGCTGAAGTCCATGAGGAGGAGCAGAGGGAGTGAAGCCCTTTGACGGAACTCCACAACTCTTCATTACTGCTTCTGATTGATGCTGAAGTTTTATTCACGTTTGTTGTTTATGAAAATGTGTCGGTTCATTCGTTAAAAATTAATATTCCTTTAACAAAAAATGTGGGTTTTAATTCTGTGTTTATTAAAACTTTTGAATAAATTTTGACTGAGAAATGAGCCAGAAGTTCACATGACACAAGGAGATCTGACGCCACCTGCAGGCGACCAAATGAAATGCACCGATAACTTGAATAAAATACAAAACATGAAGAAATTATCAGATTTATTTTGGTCGATCACAACATCTCTACTTCCTCAGATACACAACAAAACAAGTGAAAGACAAAGAGGAGGAGTCGGAAAATGGTTATAAATTTATGTCAAAATATCAGGAAGACAAATTTAAATCTGACAAACGACTCCATGACATTGTGTGTGTGTGTGTGTGTGTGTGTGTGTGTGTTAGAAGTAGCTCTGAAGCGGCTCCCCCAGGATGTTCTCCATCTCCTGAACGACCTTCTGAACCTGCTGCTCCACCTCCTCACACTCGTCTGAAAAACAAACGCACACATGATGTCAATTATAATGTGTGTTTTTGAGTGAGTGAGTGAGTGAGTGAGTGAGTGAGTTCTCACCCTCCATCAGCTCAGCCAGGAAGGGGATGGTCTCTGGCAGCAGAACCATGTAGTTTTCTTTCAGCTTCGATGTCAACTCCAAGAGAACCAGCAGAGACGAGAACCGGACCTGAAGGAGTGAAGTAGTGTTACTGTCTGCCATGGGAGTGAGCAGGTGTGAGCTGAGGTGATCGGGTGTGAACTGAGGGGAGCAGGTGTGAGCGGGGGTGATCGGGTGTGAACTGAGGGGAGAAGGTGTGAGCGGGGGTGATCGGGTGTGAACTGAGGGGAGCAGGTGTGAGCGGGAGGGAACGGGAGTGAGCAGGTGTGAGCGGGGGTGATCGGGTGTGAACTGAGGGGAGCAGGTGTGAGCGATGTGAGCAGGTGTGGTCTAGGGTGAGCAGGTGTGATCAGGTGTGAGCGGGGGTGATCGGGTGTGAACTGAGGGGAGCAGGTGTGAGCGATGTGAGCAGGTGTGGTCTAGGGTGAGCAGGTGTGAACTGAGGTGAGCAGGTGTGAGCGGGGGTGATCGGGTGTGAACTGAGGGGAGCAGGTGTGAGCGATGTGAGCAGGTGTGGTCTAGGGTGAGCAGGTGTGATCAGGTGTGAGCGGGGGTGATCGGGTGTGAACTGAGGGGAGCAGGTGTGAGCGATGTGAGCAGGTGTGGTCTAGGGTGAGCAGGTGTGATCGGGTGTTAACAGGTGTGATTGGGTGTGAACAGGTGTGATTGGGTGTGAACAGGTGTGAGCGGGGGTTATTGGGTGTGAACGGGTGAGCAGGGGTGAACGGGGGTGAACGGGTGTGATTGGGTCTCACCTTGGCGTCGCTGTGCCTCGTCTTCAGTAGAATCTGATAGTTGAGAGTTTTCCACTGAGCGTCGTCAGCCAGAGCAACAGAGAAGTGACCAACACACGGAACCAGGTGCTGAGTCATCATCTGCTGGTACTGCTGCTGACCCCCCACTGTGTTCTCCAACTGCAACACACACACAGAGAGAGAGAGAGAGAGTCAGGGACACCTGATCGTTTCAGCGAATCGGCAGGCAGCATTCGGGTCAGCTGTAAACCAGTGGCCTCACCTGGTCCACCAGTGGCTTCATGAGGGCGTCGGCTCGCTCTTTACTGAGGAACCTCTGTGTGTCGTACAGGAAGATCTTCTGGAGACAGCTGAGGACGAGCTGGAGCAGCAGATGGTTCTTCACGCCGTCCGACTCAAAGAGCGGCTCGTCTGAGGAGGGAGTCAGACAATAACAACAATCAGATCAAAATCAAAAACACTCTTTTAAGGTTTCAATAAAATCAAACAAAACGATTAAAAACAAAATTGAAAGAAACTGATTTGGAGAACATTGTGACTGAAGACCTTTCTGCGAGCGGTTGGTCCTTCGGAGAAGATCTGAGAACGGTTTCACTAAGTTTCCTGCGAACAGGACGAAGAGTCCTTTGAGTCGCTCGGCGATGGCGTCGCAGAGTCGGTAGAAGGTCAGCTGACGCTCCTCGCTGTCGGATCTGCTCCAATCAAAGAGCTGCAGGAGAAACGACAGCATCAGCGAGGGCGGCTTGCTGCAGGTTTGTGTTTGTGTGTCTGTGAAGTGCTTCCTGTCACCTTGAAGAAGAGCGGCCTGAAGGTGACCTCGGACAGCTTCAGCACCATGGCCATCAGGCAGTCGATCACACAGCCCTCTGTCTCCCACGTCTTCTCCAGATCGCCCTGAGGAGGAGAAGCTTCGTGATGAAGGGTCCTGACCCGGGTTTCACTCGAGTCATGACATTGACAGACGAACAGGAAGTGCTTCAGCACGTCAGATGTCACTTCCTGTCAAAGTGTCACACTGGACACAAACTGACCTGACAGTGTTCGTTGCGGAAGTCGAGGGCCGTGAGGAAGAAGGTGGTGAGTTCCGATTGGTGGGAGCTCAGCTGATCTTTCTCCATGTGAGTGATGTGTTCCTTCAGGATGCTCAGCAGCGCCCCCAGGTGAGCCTGCAGGAGAACGCACAGAGGTCAGAGGTCAGAACCCTGAGGTAAATCCTCAGCTGGAGATCAGAGCTCAAAGGAGAAGAACGTTCTGACCTTCTTATCGACGACCATGGAACTGTAGCAGCTGGACAGGTTGGGCAGCAGGACCCTGGGGGGCAGCTGGGTGGCCAGGACGGTCCTGAGGGACGAGAGACGCACCGAGAGCTGGACGGACGAGGACGAGGACGAAGAAGACGAGTCCACCAGACGAGTCAGACGACACACCTGCAGAAACAGAGAGTTCATGTGATGAGGAGGAGGAGCAGGAACCAGAGTCAGACCCGGGTCAGACCAGGGTCAGACCAGGTTCAGACCAGGTTCAGACCCGGGTCAGACCAGAGTCAGACCCGAGTCAGACCCGAGTCAGACCAGGGTCAGACCAGGGTCAGGACCGAGTCAGACCCGAGTAAGACCAGAGTCAGACCAGGTTCAGACCCGGGTCAGACCCGAGTCAGAGTCAGGACCGAGTCAGACCCGAGTCAGACCCGAGTCAGACCAGGATCAGGACCGAGTCAGACCAGGGTCAGGACCGAGTCAGACCCGAGTCCGACCAGAGTCAGACCAGGGTCAGGACCGAGTCAGACCCGAGTCAGACCCGGGTCTGAACCGAGTCAGACCCGGTTCAGACCCGGGTCAGACCCGGGTCAGACCCGGGTCAGACCAGAGTCAGACCAGGGTCAGGACCGAGTCAGGACCGAGTCAGACCCGAGTCAGACCAGAGTCAGACCAGGTTCAGACCAGAGTCAGACCAGAGTCAGACCAGGTTCAGACCAAGTAAGACCAGGGTCAGACCAGAGTCAGACCCGGGTCAGACCAGGGTCAGACCAGAGTCAGACCAGGTTCAGACCCGGGTCAGACCAGAGTCAGACCGAGTAAGACCCGAGTCAGACCCGAGTCAGACCCGAGTCAGACCAGGGTCAGACCAGAGTCAGACCAGGTTCAGACCAGAGTCAGACCCGAGTCAGACCCGAGTCAGACCAGAGTCAGACCAGGGTCAGACCAGGATCAGGACCGAGTCAGACCCGAGTCAGACCAGGGTCAGACCAGGGTCAGACCAGAGTCAGACCAGGTTCAGACCCGGGTCAGACCAGAGTCAGACCAGAGTCAGACCAGAGTCAGACCCGGGTCAGACCCGGGTCACCTCAGTCTTCCTCACCTGGGACGTGATGCCCTGCAGGTAGGGGCTGATGAAGTGCGGCAGCGTCTCGGTGACCCTCTGGAGGGCGGTGACGGCGCTCAGCAGGTAGATCTCATTGGTCAGCAGCTCCTTCCTGTTAGCCAGCGTGTGCAGCACTGCAGGCATCAACCTACACACACACAGACACACACAGACACACACAGACAGTTGTAATGCGTCTCTCTCACACCTGTGGCTGCTACATGCCTCCCCCCCGTCCTCACGGACCTGGGCAGCTGAGGGATGGCGCGGGCCTTCAGCGTGCTGACCACCTCGGCGATGCAGAGCAGAGCGCTGCCCATCACGTTCTTCTCCTCCTCTGCCGACGACACCATCTCCACCGCCTGCTGCAGGACGGGGACGAACGCCTCCTGGTGGCCGGAGCCAAACGTGCGACACAGCAGTTTGAGGCTGTAGAGCGCCGTCTGTCGGTTGATGCCGTGCTCCGCCTCCTCCGTCACCTGACTGTGACTCTTACCCACGATGCTCAGCAGGTCTCCGATCAGCTGCAGGAACATGTTGACCTGGAACAGGAATGAGGAAGAAGATCAATGGACCTGATCTTCAACTGATCACTTCAATCTGTTCATAGCAGGTCTCACTTATCAGTTCATGAGCAAAACATCTGCTTGAGATAAATCTGAACCTGATTGTATTCAGTGGTTCTTGAAACATTAAATTAAAGAATCTCATGTTATTAAAGTTTTATTTTAATCTTAACTATGTGATTTAATATTATTTATTGATTGTTGATTTCATTTGTGTGATGTGATTTCTTCACTTTGTCACAAGTACAATGTAAATAAAGTTAGGTTGAGTGCACATGTGTGTGTGAGTGCACGTGTGTGTGTGTGTGTGTACATGTGTGTGAGTGCCCGTGTTACATTACATTACATTTCATTTAGCTGACGCTTTTATCCAAAGCGACTCACAATAAGTTCAAACCCGAGGGTACAGACCAAGGACGACAAGAATCAAGAAAATACAATTTCTTCAAATAAAGCAAAACTACAAAGTGCTATAAGTAAGAGCCATTTGAGTGCTACTAAAGTGTTTCAAAAAGTTGTTAGTGTTTTTTTTTATTCAAGGTAAAGTCGGAAGAGGTGTGTTTTTAGTTTTCGGCGGAAGATGTGTAAACTTTCTGATGTCCGGATGTCAATGGGGAGCTCATTCCACCAATCAGGAGCCAGGACGGAAAACAGTCGTGTTTTTGATGAGTGTTGAGCAGTGAGGGAGCAACGAGCTGATTGGCCGAAGCAGAGCGGAGTGAACGGGGTGGGGTGTAACGTTTGACCAGGTCCTGGATGTAGACTGGACCGGATCCGTTCACAGCATGGTACCAAGTACTAGTGTTTAGAACCGGATGCGAGCAGCCACTGGGAACCAGTGAAGGGAGCGGAGGAGAGGAGTAGTGGGAGTGAATTTAGGTTAAAAACCAGTCGAGCTGCTTCATTCTGGATGAGCTGCAAAGGTCGGAGGGCAGTAGCAGGTAGACCTGCCAGGAGGGAGTTACAGTAATCTAGACGTGAGATGACCAGAGCCTGGACCAGAACCTGCACCGCCTTCTGGGTGAGAAGGGGGCGTGTCCTCTTGATGTTGTACAGCATGAATCTACAGGACCGTGTGGTTGCAGTGATGTTGGCCGTGTTACCTGCTGCACGTCCCACCGGGTCCGGTGCTGCAGTTTGTTGTTCAGCAGCTCCATGGCCTTCCTCCTGACGGACACCAGCTGATTTCCCATCAGCCCCCTCATCACCGCGATGAAGGTGTCTGTGGGCAGCAGAGCGTTCACCTGGAAACCGGAGACCAAGGTGAAAACGTGTTTGTGAGTTTGAGATCAAACGTCATTATTGAATGAATCAGTGGTTTGGTTCAGAAACTACAAGCTGTCAATCAGGCTCCTGTCAGAGGAGACGGGTCGAACCTTGTCCAGGACGTCGTAGCTCTTGTTGAGCAGAACTCTCCAGAACTTGGCGGTGGGCTTGGCGGCGTTCTCCTCGACGCAGCGAGCGACGCTGTGGATGAAGCGCAGGTTCTCCTCCAGCAGCCTGGAGCCAACAGGAAGCTGTCAGCGTCACATTAACAACTCAATCTCTCTGTTTCCTGTGAGAGCGACTCCGGACTCACCTCTGCTGCAGCTGCTGAAGAGACTCGTCCACCACGTCACCGCCTTCAGCCACCTGGAGGACCAGCCGGCAGAAGGGATTTCATATTGGATCAAAGTTCTCAGTTTGTTTACATGTAAACAAAATGTTCCTAAGATTGGAACGCGGCTCACCTTCCCCACGAAGCTGCTGGAGCCGAGCAGCTGAGCCATGAAGGAGACGCAGAGGAACTTGAAGTGTCTCAGCTCTTTGCTGCTGTGAGCGTCCACACTGAAGATCAGCTCCTCCAGCTTCTCCTCGTCCTCCTCCGGCTTCTTGGCTCCTCTGCGCTTCACTGGAGCTGCAGGACAAAGAGTCAAACCTCAGACTGAGACCGAGCTCCGGCCGAACGAGAGAAACTCGGATCATTTGGTTTTTCTCACCGTCGTCCTTCTCGTTGGGCAGCTGCTGCAGGAAGTTCAGGATGTTGATGAGAGAGACGAGCTGCTCGCTCACCTCGAACTGACAGCACAGAGAAATCCAGAAATCTACGTCCCTGTCCAGTGACGCCTCCTACACACACACACACAGACACACACACACACAGACACACACAGACACACACACACAGACAGACACACACACACACACACAGACACACACACACACAGACACAGACACACACTGGTTAGGTGTGTCCCTGCAGACAGGTGAGTCTCGGGAGTCACCACTCAGTCTCACCTTCTCGCTCACGGAGCTGGCGGTCTGCTCGGCGTGCAGCTTGAAGAGGAGGAGCATCAGGACCCAGAGGAAGCGGCGGGGGCCCAGCGTGGTGATCAGCTGGACAAGGACGGGGAGCCGCCGGTGGTCGGGCACGTGAGGCAGCGCGTCGGCAAACACGTGCATGATCCTCGCCACCACGGCGTGCACGTGAGCCGACGACGGGTCGTCAGAGAGCTGGTGAGCCTGAGGGGGGGGGGGGGGCAGTTGTGAAATGATGATGACGGCGTCTCCCTGTCGGAGCCGAAGGTTTCAGCGCGGCCTCACCTTGATGAGCGCCGGGATCACCATCTGAACCGTCTTGTCGATGACCCTGAAGCTGTAGGCGTCGTCCAGACGCATGATGTTGGCTCCCATGAAGGTGAAGATGGGCATGATGTTGTGAAGGACCTTCTCCTGCAGGACGAAGACGATGAGGAGAAACATGAGAAACTGTTGAGACACAAACTGAGATCCTCACTAAAGTCTCATTAACAGTCTCTTCTTTAAGATGAGGAGAAAGGTCCCTTCATGTTTGTGGGTAGAACCTATCGACAGGAACCAGAGAGGAACAGAACAACATGATGATCTGAGTCTGTTTGAGAGGACGACTCACGGGGAAGATGGTGGCGGCGGCGCCCAGCAGCAGCAGAGCGTGGTGGTGCGTCTGCGGCATGTCGGACGTTCTGATGCACTGAACCACCAGCTCCACGCTGAACTTATCCTCCTCCAGGACGTCTGCAGAGAGCGAGCAGACACGAGACTCAGACAGGAGACCTTTAACTGTGATCACTGAGGTGTGGCGAGCTGACGTACCAGGCCCCAGCGGTCGTCCATCAGGAGACAGCTTGTGGGACACGTTGAGCAGACAGCTGAGCAGCAGCTGCTTGGTGTACTCCATGTTGGCGTGACCTCCTGAACACGGCTCCAGACTCCTGAGGAAAGAGCACAAACGTCAGCCCAGTGGCGCCCTCGCCTGGTCAAACTGAGAAGCCAGCGGCAGTCGCACCGTGAGAGCAGAGAGAACAGAACCGGCACCAGCGCCTGAGCTCGCTTCAGCTTCTTCTTGTGCTGCAGCAGCTCTAGGATCAGCGTGACTCTCTGCCACGGCACAGCGCCCCCCTCTGGACACCCCTCGCTGCTCTCCTGAGGTTTCCTGACAAACAGAACCACTGTTACTCGTCTGGAACATCAGAACCTGAAAGTGATGTCAACTCAAAGGCCACGACACGTTCAGGGTCTGAGGAGAGAATCAGACGTGAGAGCTCCGACAGCAGGAGGCTATGAAAACACAACTCGCCTCAGACTCATTGTGCTCCTTCGGGTCTGCTGCACCGTCACACTGACTCTGGGCTTCTCTGGTGGAGACAGCTCATTGGCTATGAGCTGACTGTCCACTGCGAGCTGAGGAAACAGGACATTATCATAAACTCATTAGTAAATCATTATTATTTTCATTATTCATCCTTTGTCTGATAAATAGCCGAGGTCCTTACCCCTTTAAATATGCTGCTGACAGTGTTGGCCACCAGGGGGCTCTTGCTCTCCAGCAACACGTCGAATATCACCGTCAAGAGCTTTTGCTGCACCTTCTCTTCTCCAAGGGCCAAGAAGAAGGACTTCGTTATCTGAGGAGGAGGAGGAGGAGGAGGAGGAGGAGGAGGAGGAGGAGGAGGAGGAGAATGAACACCTTTCTTCTCTTCTGTGTTTCATGATGAAACTTCTCCAGTTCATCTAACCCAGTTATAATCAGTTAACCCCGGTTGAACCTGGACCTGCCACTATCTTTGGTTCTAAACCGTGTAGCTGATCTGAACCTGGTTGGACTCAGATTAGATCTCCAGCTCCTGACCTGTTCCAGAGCGCTGATCTGGCAGCTGGCGATGTCCGGGTGCGGCTGTGTGGACGTCTTCAGAGCTCTGATGAACAGGTCCAGACAGGTCTGGTCCTCAGGCAACATGGCGGCGGACGCCTCGTTGTACTTCCCCAGGATGAGCTGGATGAGCGTGGCCTCGGCCCGCAGCAGGGTGGGCGTGTCGGGGCCGCTCTGCTCCAGCAGCCGGTCGAGAACAGGAAGCAGGGTGGACAGGACCGGCTGGGGGGGGGCAGGTGTTAATGGTAGATCTCTCTAAAGGACAGGTTCATTTTAGCTGTACAGGCTCTCACCTGTCCGTTAACATGACTCAGCGCTCTCAGCAGGACGGCGGCGCTGTACGAGGGACAACATGGCGTCTGGACGCTCAGCAGCAGCTGCTGCATGGACGCCTGCAGCTTCTGCTGCTGCGACTTCACGCTGCACGACAGGCTGTCCTCGTGAAGGACGCCGAGCGCCTGCAGGGATTCAAACACACGGTCACTGAGGTCCAACCAACACACTGAACAAACACTTTAATCTACTGATCACTTCTCTGCTTTAAACTGAACTGAGAGAAAATCAAAGGTTTATTAAAATGATCTATATTTGAAAGTTTTCTTTATTTTCTGTTTGAATTTTTCTCACCAAGCTCAAGTAGGCGGGGTCAGCGACAATCTCCTCCGAGGTCTTCAGCAGCTTCTCTGTGATTGGCTGGAAGGGAGAGTCAGCTCCTGATAGGCTCTGCAGGGCGCCGAGCGCCACCCTCCGCACCTCCCGGACCGGAGAGGTGAGACAACACAGCAGGGACGGGACCACTGACACACACACACACACACACACACAATTTAGTTTCTACAACCACAGACCGACGGATGCAACTCATTTCTTAAAGCCGCTCCCTCACCGGGGGAGTTCGGCGCCGCCAGCTCCTGCAGCACGGTGGCGGGCTGGACGCTCAGCACCGCTCGGCCCATGTACAGAGCCCGAGTCTGGAGGACAGCGTCCACCTTCACGTCCAGCTGGTCCCCGTGGTTACTGCCGTATCCCCACACCAGGCACAGGAACCTGAAGAGCATCAGAGGCTCCGGCACGTGAACCTAAGAGACGAGAAGCGTCACGTGGTCGTCCACATGTCTGCTCTTCAATCTAAACACACGCACGTAGGAACGTGCTTCGTCTCTACCTGGACGAGGAGCTTCATCATGTCCCTGAAGCTCCCGGCGGTCGGCCCGTCTCCGGCGCCGCTGATGACCACGCTGAAGAGGCGGCAGATTAATCCCAGGTAGCAGCAGGTGTTGGTGTCCATCTTCTCCGGGTTCCACCAGACCTCACCTGCAGACAGGAAGTCTGTGAGTTCTGTCTTTCTTTCTGAGTGGAGACTGCGACTCGTGGGACGTTCGTTACCTTTGAAGGAGGCGTCGTCGCACTTGAGAGTGGAGATGAAGTCCCGCAGCAGAGAGAAGAGGACGAGGCCGAGCTCTGCAGCGAGCCGACCCCCCGGCCGCTGCTCACACCTGCTCAGGTACAAGGTCAGCGCCTCGTGGAACGAGGGGGGGGCGGACACCGGGCGACTCGCGTCCTGGTTCCACACAAACAAAATCCAACATGGGGACGGCAGAGAAAAATGTTCTTTAGTTTAAAAAAATATATGAAAACCTGAGACTGATTGAAAAACGTTTTGTTTTAAAATTCAAATCAGGACATGAAGTTCACTGACCTGGACGTCATCGTCTCCGGCGATGAGCTCCAGCAGGGGGCGCTCCAGCAGCGTGAAGACCCTCTGGGCGGTGAGCAGGTGCTGCGTCTCGCCCAGCTCCCCCAGGCCGAGCAGCAGAGTCCGGGTCAGAACCAGGAAGGACGTCCTCCCTCTGAGGCCGGAGCTCCACTGCTGCTCCACCAGAGAAACCAACTTCTCCAACTGAAGAAGAAAAGACACTGTGACGAAATGACCAATCCCAGTTCTCCCCCTGGTGGCTGCCTGCAGATCAGGTCATTAACCTCCTCCAGGTTAGCAGGTGGGACATGGACCAAACTTACAAATCAAAACAGACGTTAGATAAATGTTTGTAAAGATGGTTTCTGTCAGCTCAAGTGTTTCTGATCAGTTCTGATTAGTCATTGATGAGACGTCTTGATTGACAGCTGACACTGACTCAGGATTGGTCAGTTCAAACGGTCGAACCTGAAACAGGAACTCACAGCGTCTCGTTTGGAGAAGTGCTCCATGTTCGCCAGGTTCTTGGTCAACGTGGAGATGAGGCGCTGGTTGACCAAACCCACGAATCCGTGTTCAGAGCTTCTCTTGGTCGCCTCGTCCATTTCTGTGAGCACAGAACAAACAGCGTCACTGGAACTGTCCCAGTGCTGCTCTTATTCTGAAAGTCTCTTCTCGCTCATTCAAAAAGGTAAGAGGTCATTTGACAGAAAAACTTATAATAATAATAAAAAAGAATCCAAATGGATATTTAATTCAAATCCAAGTCTCACCTTCAGCCCAGTTGAAGGTGAGCGGGTGTTGGGCGAGGACGGAGGACCGGGCGACGGAGGAGGCGAGGCTGAGCTGGGCGGAGTCGGGCCGGGCCCCGGTGACCACCAGGAAGGGCAGCAGCCTCCAGCCGGTTCTCTGCAGCCACTCGACGTCGCCCTTTCCCAGCCGCGGGTCGGACAGTAAACGCACCGCCTCTGTCAGCACCGGCAGCCTGAAGAAAAGAAGACGTCACTAACACGGATCAATGCTGACTTCAGTCATCAATACAACATGTGACCATCACATAGGAAGGTGTGTGTCACTGACCAGTGCTCGGACACACACAGGTCCACTCTGAGCATCAGTGACATTAAACATGACAACGTTTCTTCAGGATCCAGAACATCCAACAAAACCTGCAACGACAATAAAACACAACTTGGTGCGTGTTTGATTTAAAGCTGCAGCGTCCGTGGCCTCGTTCATCTTCTCACTGACCTCCAGGACCTTCAGAGCAGCCGCCACCACCTCGGGGACGTCGTCCTTCACACGGTCCATCACGGCGTCTTTCAGGAAGTCTTCGTCCAGACTCTTCTGCTGCCGAGAGGACGCACGACTTTCAGAATAAAAGCAGCTGAATCTGCGGTGATGAGCTCCCACAGGAGAGGAACCTACCTGTCCCGAGGTGATGATGCTCATCAGGTGCTCCACAGCAGAGACTCTGACTGAAGGCACCGGGTGCTTCAGACTCAGGAGCAGCGACGTGTCCGAGTCGCCCAGAATCTGAAGACGGAAACAAGAACAAGAAAAACGCTGAAGGAACCGAACCAATCGGATCCACTTCTAAAGTGTGACAGATACACGAAGATCCCAGTCCATCATGAGTCGTGTACCTGGTACTTCCCACTGCTCAGTGAGAGAGAAATGAACTGGTGGAAAAGATGCTTCTGCTCAGGGCTGCTGAGGTCGGTCACGTGACCCGAGAGGACGCCGTCCAGAGCGCCACAGTATCTGATGGAGGAGAGACGAGGTCCAGTGAACTGAGACAACAAACTGCAGGAGCTGATCAATGATCAACTTTAACAAACTGAACTGAAGAATTGACTGGAGGCTGCACAGCTCCTGATGTAAATAAAGAAGTTTTAATACCTGGACTCGAACAGTCGGACCAGAGGCAGCAGCCGCTGGTCCAGGGCACAGAGGTTCTCAGCAGAGAGCTCGGTCTGAGTCAGATACTCGTCCAGCAGCAAACTGCAGCAGGAACAAAGCAACAGGCGTCAGCAGCGAACATCTCCTCGACCCACTGGAGCCTCAGAGCTGCTGTGGGAACCACTGGAACCACTGGTTCCCACTGGAGCCTCAGAGCTGCTGTGGGAACCACTGGAACCACTGGTTCCCACTGGAGCCTCAGAGCTGCTGTGGGAACCACTGGAACCACTGGTTCCCACAGCAGCTCCAGTTTGACATCCTAAGATGTTTTGAGAATCTCACATCTCCAGGTTTGTATTTGCTGCCTTCAGTGAAGAGGAGTTCTTCTATCTACTTCCTGTTTACATCACGTGACCAGTGCTGGTGAGCGGTCATGTGACGTGTGTGTGTGTTGGTGTGGACGGAGGACGAGGTGAATTTACCGAGCCACAGTTTGATCCAGGCCTCTGCTGAGAGGGACAGACTCCAGGACGGACTCCAGGACGCCGAGCTGCTCCGTCTCCGCTTCACCTGGAACCAGAAGACACAACATCAGCTCTGCTCTGACACCACCCTCCTGTCCGGTGACACCACCCTCCTGTCCGGTGACACCGAGGTGACACCACCCTCCTGTCCGGTGACACCACTCTCCTGTCCGGTGGCACCACCCTCCTGTCCGGTGACACCACTCTCCTGTCCGGTGGCACCACCCTCCTGTCCAGAGACACCACCCTCCTGTCCGGTGACACCTCCCTCCTGTCCGGTGACACCACCCTCCTGTCCAGAGACACCACCCTCCTGTCCGGTGACACCACCCTCCTGTCCAGAGACACCACCCTCCTGTCCAGAGACACCACCCTCCTGTCCGGTGGTGACACCACCCTCCTGTCCAGAGACACCACCCTCCTGTCCAGAGACACCACCCTCCTGTCCGGTGACACCACCCTCCTGTCCAGAGACACCACCCTCCTGTCCAGAGACACCACCCTCCTGTCCGGTGGTGACACCACCCTCCTGTCCGGTGGCACCACCCTCCTGTCCGGTGACACCACCCTCCTGTCCGGTGACACCACCCTCCTGTCCAGAGACACCACCCTCCTGTCCGGTGACACCACCCTCCTGTCCGGTGACACCCCCCTCCTGTCCGGTGACACCCCCCTCCTGTCCGGTGACACCACCCTCCTGTCCGGTGGCACCACCCTCCTGTCCGGTGGCACCACCCTCCTGTCCGGTGGTTCCTGTTCTCACCTGAGCTGAACATGTGGTGGATCAGGTGAGGAAGCAGCTGACGCAGCAGTGGACTGACATCGTGAACCGCCGCCATGACCTGCAGAGTGGACGCCAGGGACGGCATCGAGCAGAGGCGGGTGAAAGCTCTGAGGACACGAGAAGACACAGGTGAGTCACATCTGCATTCTACGTCTTATAAACCCCGAACCCCCGCGGTGGAGTTCCTCGGGATCTGATCCCCACCTGGGCCCGGCGGCGCCCTCCTTCTGGTTCTGCAGCAGCACGATGAGGCAGCCCAGACCTTCTCGAGCCAGGACCGGCTCTTTGACCAGCGACTTGCTGATGTGCACGGCGAGGCTGTCCACCAGACTCGCCTCCATCACCACCTTCACTGCCAGCTGGCACACGATCATGTAGGAGGCGGCTTTGTAGTCGCTCAGCGGCGACTTCAGGCCCTGGAGAGAAGAAGAAGACATGAGGGGGCGGAGTCTCGTGGGAAAGGTCCCAGCTGAGCTTCTGTGGCTGGACGCCAGATCCTCATAAGAACCTTTCCTGACCGATCAGTGACCAGGAACTGACCAGGAACTGACCAGTAACCGACCGATCACGACCAGTAACTGACCGATCACGACCAGTAACTGACCAGTAACCGACCAGTAACCAACCGATCACGACCAGTAACCGACCGATCACGACCAGTAACTGACCAGTAACCAACCGATCACGACCAGTAACTGACCAGTAACCGACAGATCACGACCAGTAACCGACCGATCACTGACCAGGAACCGACGATCAATGACCAGTAACTGACCGATCACTGACCAGTTACTGACCAGTAACTAACCAGTAACTGACCAGTAACTGACCGATCACGACCAGTAACTGACCAGTAACCGACCGATCACTGACCAGGAACCGACGATCACTGACCAGTAACTGACCGATCACTGACCAGTAACTGACCAGTAACTGACCGATCACAGACAAGTAACTGACCAGTAACCGACCGATCACTGACCAGGAACTGACCAGTAACCGAACGATCACGACCAGTACCTGACCAGGAACCGACCGATCACTGACCA
The DNA here is from genome assembly GCF_949316205.1 of Platichthys flesus. NCBI lineage: Eukaryota > Metazoa > Chordata > Actinopteri > Pleuronectiformes > Pleuronectidae > Platichthys > Platichthys flesus. The sequence goes on from NC_084964.1 coordinate 20,789,024, forward strand.
GGAACCGATGATCACTGACCAGTAACTGACCGATCACTGACCAGTAACTAACCAGTAACTGACCAGTAACTGACCAGTAACTGACCGATCACGGACAAGTAACTGGCCGGTAACAGACCAGTAACTGACCGTTCTCTGACCAGTAAATGACCGATCACTGACCGGTAACTGACCGATCACTGACCAGTAACTGACCGATCACTGACCAGTAAATGACCGATCACTGACCGGTAACTGACCGATCACTGACCGATGACTGACTGACTGACTGCTGCAGTCCTCTGTCACTCACCCTCTGAACGTAGGGCAGCAGTTTGGAGATGATGGTGTCCGACACGTTGTCCACGGCGTCCAGCGTGGGGACGATGGTGGACGCGTAGAAGGAGAAGATCACTCTGAGCTGAGAGCAGCTTCCAGAGTGACCCGAGTACGCCTGAGAAGATGGAGGAGGAGAAGAAGAGTCTCAGCTACAACACGGAGCGGCGGTCTCTCTACTGCCCCCCTCAGCCCTGACAGAAGATGACAGTTACCTGGATGGACCTGGTGACCATGCTGCAGATGAAGTCCATGAAGCTCAGGTCTGTGTAGCAGTGAGTGATCAGAGCTCCTCTGGACAGGGGCACGCCTGGTTTCTATGAAAACAAGAGGAAGCAAAGAGGGTTCAAAGCAGTGCGACCCTGTGTAGCCGGTCGTGAGGTCAGAGTTTAGAGGTCAGAGGTCAGAGTTTAGAGGTCAGAGGTCAGACCTGCAGGCAGTGCAGCCAGTTCCATCGGTTGGTGGCGTCTCTGATCCTGAGCAGCTGCAGGACTCTGACAAACACGTTGGTGTCGTGGTACGGCAGCGCACACGCCAGCAGGCTGTCTGCGTTGTACAGGTGGACGTGGAAGCTGCAATGCAACACAACACAACACGACACGACACAACACGACACAACAGGAAGTCAAACAAGAGGCGACTGACAGAAAGAAAGAAACATGGTTTCTGACAATTGATGAATTGTTCTTGTCATTTTATCAATAAAACTAATGATTGAATTGTTTGAACAGTTTTAGTCTGTGGGGACATGAACACAGTCGGGGGGGGGGACGGGCCGTGGCCAGGCAGCGTACCGGTGAACGAGCCACTCGATGCACTTGTGAGCTGGTTTCAGGAGGAAGTACGGAGAGAGGCGGGTGAGGAAGAGCGAGATGCCGGCGTCCAGCTTCTCGTTGACCTCTTTGGACTGGACACTGCGCTCCAGCGTCAGCGAGGCCCGGCTGAACAGAGTGTCCTGGAACTCCAGAAACACCGGTTCGATTCCCAGCAGCTCCTCCAGCCCTGTGCAGCCTGGATGGGGGAGGACAGGGGGGGTTAACGGCCGGTGGTCTGATAAACTGGAGGTCGGAAACCAGGAAGTGGTGGACGGGACTCACCGAGGGCGTAGAAGTTGGTTTTGTCCATGGACGCAGCATCTTTGGGGTCGAAGAGCAGCGAGGCGACCTCTGCCCGGGTCAGCAGGCCGGGGTCGCTCTGCGGCAGCGCCAGGCGCCTCAGCTGGTGGGCCAGTGACGTCATGGTGACAGAGTCTGAACCTGAGGAGACACAGACTTTAATCAACTGAGCAGACATGAGGAAAGGGTCCATAGAACGTTCTTTCTATCAATAGTCAAGTATAGTGTCATTATTTTATCTTTTAATATGTTTTACACACGTGAGACTTGTTCACTCTTCTTTAAAAAATAAAGAATATAAATCAAACGATCACAGCTGCTCGTCGCTCTGGTTTCTTTCAACCCAGTGATCTTCATTGATCAGCACCGACTAGTTACTAACTTCAGGAAACTGCTCAACAACAACCACGAGTCCTTCAGACACACGAGGGATCCATTAACACATGGAGTTACTGGATCTGAACCATCTGCTCACTGATCCCCGATCTGATAACTTCAGTGAAGAGGGAGTTGTTCCTGATGAAGCAGGACACGTGGTGTTTGGAGCGAGGATCGCTTCATGAAGCCTGGTCACCGGAACCCGGTTTGAACTCAGGGCTCGAGACTCGAGAAGATCGAGTTCAACGGGAATGACGTCAACACGTGAACGTTAAACTAAAATAAAACGTGTGAAACGCGTCAGAACAGAAACTTTAGAGAAGAATTCAAACAGAAACATGAAACTGACCTTTTCTCTGTCTCTCCACAAACACGTTACTGAAGCACGTTCAAGCTGTGTCTACTTCCGGTTCACGGCAAATTACATGTATCACTTCCGGGTTCAGTTTTTACTGAGAAACAAACATACAACTTAAAGAAACTGAGCGACATGTTCATATGCTACAGAAGTGACGCATGTTCGGATCATGGTGAGTTATAATGTAACAACCAATGGATGGAGTGAACCATCTCTACCAGGATATGATCTTTGTATATGTGGTTTACTCCTCCCGCCACACGGGGCCGCTGCTCAGCGCCGTGTATATAAACAGCTGCTGTGGTTTACACGTGAGCCTGTCGTTAGTTTGACGTTAGTTTGTCAGGTGACGTAAAATGGATTCAAAACATTGACAATATAGACTTTTACGTGAGTAAGAAAAAAACAACCAGGTGAAACGGATCTAACGAAAACAACGTTAAAACAAACCGGAAGCTGTCGTTTGCCTCACGGCTCAGAGGGCGGGAGCAGCGCGTGAGGTGTTCTGGTGCGGTGAGTGTGTGTGTGTGTGAGCGCGCGTGTCTGTTTGTGTCTCTGTCTACCTGTGCGTGTTGTCTCGTGTGCGTGTTGTCTCTGTGTTTGTGTGTGTCTCTGTATGGGGTTGTGCTTGCGTGTGCGTGTGTTGTCTCTCTGTCTATCTTTGCGTGTTGTCTCTGTGTTTATTTGTGTGTGTGACAGCTAATGCTAATGCTAACGTTAGCAAGTCAACACTTCATGTTTTCGCGGGGCCCCGCCCTTCGTGCATTTACATTGGTCCTCCTCGACGTCATCTGTCTGAGCTCCACGCTGATTGGCTGGGAACCGATCAGCTGAAGGAGACACGTGGTGTACAAACATTAAATTCTGTTAAAGTTAAAGTGTTGATTTGATGAAGTTCAAGTCTCCAACAAACGGGAAGAAGCTTCACAATAAAACTTCAAACTTAGAGGAATAAACTGGAAACGTAAGAATTCAGACGTTTTCTTCTGTTTATCCTTAAATGTAAAGTGTTAGAAACTGAACCATCTTTTTGTACCTGAACAATATCGACCTCCTACCTCTGAATTTATTTTATACAACTATATATATAGTTCAGTGTGTGTATGTATGTATATATATATATATATATAGTTCATTGTTCTTTATTCAAAAACACAACAGGGAAGTGATCAGAGTCTCTAATTGTCTGGCAGTGAGGGATGCTGGGTAATCTGCTGTGAACCCTTCAGACTTCTGTCCCCACCTGCAGCTGGTGGTGAGTTCCTGTCTCGCTGGTGTCCTCTGTGTCTCCGTCAGTTTCATCTGATCAGCGAGTCAGAAATTTAACACCTTTTTAAATTAGTCTGAGTCATAATGACACATCACAAAAATCGGCTTCAATTTAAAAAAGGTATTTATAAAATTCAGTTGCTATTATCGTGTCCTCCCCGCAGTAGAGTCTTGTTGAAGTCGGTGCTTGAAGAGAGGAGACGCAGACCCAGTACTTACAAGTATAATGTTTATTACACAAGAGTATTACAGGTCAGGACGAGTTTCTAGAAAACTTGGAGATAACACACAAGCCGAATAGTGAAAATCCGCCTTGACTCTGCAAGGTAAGGCGTTTTATAGGGAGTTGTTTACCACAAACCTATAATTTAATGACGTCACACAACCGGGCCTTCTGCCTAAATTTGGGAATGTGTCGTACCTTAAGATTTAAGGACCGGCTGAAAACATATCTCCTCTCATTATTCCATAGGCAGTTCAAGGATAGTTCAGACAAAGAGAAACACACTGAACACATCTGGAGATAATACTTAAAGGTTTGAACTTAAGATTCAAGGCGTCTTAAGATATTAACATGTCATTATGATCCATACTTATGCTAGAGAAACTCAGAAGCTGAATATTAACTTACCATTTATGGTTTGTAACTGTGCAATGGATATCTCTTAGCTAAAGGAATATACTACACTATAAAATCAGTGCCATGAACAAACTCCTGGTGAAGAAGGTGTGGGGGGGGGGGCGGGATCTAAGCAGCTCTCTGACCCACTGCTCAACCAGGAAGTGCTGTGTGCGGCCGTCTAATCAGGTTTAAGGTGAACTCGAACCGTGCTGCTACAAAGCTGTGTGTCTGTGTTTGTGTGTCAGTGATGTGTGTGTCTGTTTCCTGTGACGAGGACCTGTACCTGCAGAGTTGGGGCTGGACTGATCTGTGTGTGTCCTGTTCCATTCTGCTGCTTCCTGTGTGTTTATCATGATGGTGTAAATACGCTGAGTCTGATCAGTTGCTCAAACCCGAGGAGCTGAGCTTCACTGCTTCCTTCTGTTTGTCAACTGTCGTTTTATTTTCTGTCAATTTCAGATGAAAAAGAAAAAAAAAGAACAGATGACAGTGTTGACAATTAATTAATTTTCTTAAAAGACATTAGCTCGTTTTAATATAATTTCATATATCGTCCGAGTACCTGGTAGATATTGGATTTGAATAATTTAGATTAATTTCTCCTCCAGCTCCAGCTACTTGTCGTCGGACTCGGAGCCGCAGGTCGTCTCCTCCCTCCAGACCAGGACCATGTCCAGACTCAGTCTGCGGCTCGATACCGGTCTGTTGGATCACAGTCTGCCGCTCAGCAGCGCCTCCTACAGCGCAGGAGGAGGCAGCTGGTGGAGCAGCAGGTGAGTGATTGGGAGGTTGAACGTTTCTTGCTTTTACTCTGAAAATAAGTGTTCTTTTCCTGTTGTTCTCCTCCTTCTCTCCCTCTGCTTCTTGTTCTCCATCTCTCCTCTTCCTCCTCCCACTATCATACTCTTATCCTCTCCTCCTTATTGTCATTTTCATTTGGCTCCTTGTTGTTCTCATTGGTTCTCTCTGTCCGTCCTCCGTCAGGTCCCTGAAGCCTCGGCGTTCCCAGCATCACTCTGTCTCCTGCTCGGAGTCTCTCCTCGTCCCGTCTCCTCGTAAACTGTCCGGCCGCTCGCTCCACAGCAGCAGCGTCCACAGCGTGACCTCAGACACGTCCCTGCTGTCCTCGCTGCTGGACGAGTCGTCCATCCAGGACGCCACGCTGGTCGACAACCTCTGGGGTAAAAATTCTGATTCTTCCTCCGCGTGCAGATGCTGGAGAAGAGTGTTTTAAATATAATTACAATTTTTACGCTGGTGATCTTCCACCTCTGATGTTTCAGGTTTGGACCATGACGTGGATCCTAAAGGTCAGTTTCATTAAATGAAATGTCCAGTGATGTGAAACAAACATGATATAAAGTGAATATTTTCTATCTTTGTCTTGTTTCATAATTCTTTGTGACAGAAAGCACCATCGTAGAGCAGAATACTGTCCTGGCAAACCGCACTCTGATTGGCTCAGACAGCTTCTGTGTCAAACACACGGGGCAGACGCTCGGCAGGGTTTACTGCAAGGACTGTGAGCTGCATCCGGACCAGATGGAGTCCGTCACCACGCGCAGCTCCTCCTCCAAATACACCACCTCCTCCTCCATGCCGTCAAGGGAGAGAGAACTGGAGACCTCCATCGTCTACAGCCGAGAGCGGAGCCGCAGGAGGAGAACAGGTGAGGGAGGACCTGCTGGTTTCTCATGGGTTCAGAACACGTCTCTGGTAAAAGTTTCTGTTTCCTGAACTGGTTTGAATGTTTCCTGCTGCTCCCAGGTGACGATGTGTCAGGTGGGCCGGGGCCGGTCGGCTGATCAGCCGTTAACATGCGTTTGTTTCCAGCAGGTGTTTTGTCATCCATGTTGGATGCAGGTGTGAATGTGAGCAGGAGGGCGGCGGCCTGTGTCATCTCCTTGCTCACTCTGATTTGCAGTTTCCTGTCGCTGCAGAGACGCCACCACATGACAGGTAGATCACGTGACTGACTCCTCGCAGCTCCACCACAAAACATCCATCTGGATTTAACGACTGTGTTGAATAAACATCCTGAAGTTAACCTCGTGTCCTGCTGACATCAATAATCACTTTTTTTATCCTCTCCCCCGCTGCTTGTCGACACTTCCTGTCTAAATCTGTGTTTCAATCACTTCCTCCTGAATCCCATTTGGCCGTGGCCTCAGTGTGACTCTGTGGTTTGGTTCTTCCAGATGTGCTGCAGATGTGGCTGGACCTGTCAGTGGTGAGTGTGAGGAGAGCGGCAGGCGGCTGCAGCTCTGTGCTCACGCTCACCTGGCAGGTGTGTCAGCGCCTCACACACTCTGACTACAGGCATGGAGGTACCGAGTCGCTTTCATTAGGTTTCCCTCGTCACACCTTCAAAATAAAACACACGGGGTGTTTACCTGCATGTTCTGGTTTTACTGTCACCTTTTGTTCTTCATAATGCAGCTAACTTCCTGTTTCAGTCTCAAGAGAGTCTCCTCAGCAGGTGGACCTTTCATCTTACTCAGGAGGGGTACAACCAACTCTGTGTGTTAATGTTCTCAGTGTAAAGTTAAACTCCAGAGATCAACGTGTCCATCAGAAGAACCACTGGTGGTGAACCAGTTTCTCTGATTTGTTGCAAATCAAAGTAACAACAGGTGAAATGGAATCAGAAGCAGGACGAGCCTCAAACAGGACATGTTCTTAATGTGGTGACACAGACCGCTGATCTCTGCTCCTCCTCCCTGACTCCTTCTGGGTTCTGCTCCTCCTCACTACTGGCAGCATGAGGTGGAGAACAATAGAACCACAGGGAGAACCTCAGTTCTTTTCCACAGAGACGAATCAACAGAAGCTTCACGTTGGTTTTCGTCAACTCGTTCTCTCACCTGCTTGTTTCCTCCCAAACAAATGTTCTGCACCTCGGACACTTTGCCTGTTTCCCTGGCAAAATGCAAATCTGTGTGTCTGCTGTCAGAGCTGGTCCTCGGCTCAGAGGACACAAGTGGACGGACTAAGCGTCCCTCAGCTCCTGGTGAGTTCTGACTGTTTCTTCTATTGCAGCTCGGTCTGATCGCTGTGGAGTCATGGAGCTGAAGGAGACGACCAACCGCCTGAAGGAGGCGCTACATCCCAAAGGATCTCTGTGTGAGTTACTGCCATACACTCTAAAGATGCTGCTGATCTGGCTTCAGTTTGAAACTCTGTTTGAGTCTGAACAGAAACGGAGACTTTAGTAAACGATGAAACGTTCTCTTCCCGATTGGTTCTCATCAGTCACATGACTCGACTACCAGCGGTGAACACAAGGCGTCGCTAGCACTTCCTGTCAGTTACACTTCCTGTCAGTAGCACTTCCTGTCAGTTACACTTCCACCTCAAGGTCCCTGCTCTGACTTCACCTTCACTGTTCCTCCTTCAGAGGAGTTTCTGTTACTAACCAGAGGAGACATCTACTTCCTGTTTACATCACATGACCATGTATGTTAATGGTCATGTGACGTGTGTTTGAGTGTCAAAGGGGGTTGATTTAGAATAAAAACATAATTGTGGGAGGAGCCTGCTTTTAAGTGACATTTTCATCACATGACCTCTTCCTCTTGTGTGTCTGTAAACGCACTGAGCTCACTGCTGACACCTACAGGTGAGGACTGTAAGGAGACGCAGCTCCCGGAGACGGACGCCGTCGCCTCCTCCTCGAGGTCGTCACTGGCGTCCTCTGTGGGGGGGCTGATGTGGAGCGCTGCTGTTTTCACAGGTTCTGGTTACATATTTTAATTTCACATCATTTCTTCCTCTGGATTTTTTCGTCTTATTTGTCGTAACGTGCGTTTGTGAATCAAATCAAAGTCCAGAGGCTGTTTCACTTCCTGGTCCATGACCCACAACTCGAGGTCATTCAGAAACCAACAACCTCTCAAACTGCCCCAGTACAAACCATCTGCTCTGAATTCTAAACGTCGCACAGACATCTTCTTGTTCCTCTGCACCAGCAGCTCCCAGTGCTCCCAGTGGCCGAGAGATGATGTGTTTTCATATTATATCTGATATCTCAGAATACCTTCAGGTAATTTCATCAAATTTGGCCCAAACTTTCACTTTGACTCAAAGAAGAACTGAGGCCACAGTGACCTTCAAACAACCACAGGGTGGAGACTCATCTCTTCTCCAGTTTGGTGTGTGTCAGCTTCATGGGGCGCCGGACGCTCTGCAGGTTTATTGATATTCTTCTTCTCTGATCTGGGGTCAGAGCTCTGTCTATCTGTGTGTCTCTGCTTCTTGAGTAAATGTTTGGTCGTTCTTGGCTCTGCAGCAGATATGTCTTTAATTTACAGAACCAGGAAACGGCCCGGTGTCTCACCTGCTCTCTGCATCCTGTGTCTGTAGTGGATCTGAGCAGCTTCAGTCACCTGACAACCTTCCACCGCCGTGCTCAACCTGCTGCTGAAATCTTCCCTGATCGTGTGTGTGTCTGTCTGTGTGTGTGTGTGCGTGCAGGTAAAGCAGCAGGTGCCTTCCTCCGGTGGCTCAGCAGAAGATGGCGTCACATGACTGCTCCTGACCGTGCCGTCCTACTGACACGGCAAGTTTCCTTTTTCTTTTACTGTCCTGTTGCTGTGGTTGTGTGGGACATCATGTCATCAACAACAGTTGTGTAACAACTGGACACGTGTGGCATCATAAGGTCAGAAATGTGCGGAGATATAACGAAGCCTTGACAGTAAGACACTCAAGTTGAAATCAGAGTGATGTCTCTTGTGGATTTGATGAGACATTATAAACTAGATGAAATTCATGTCCACAGATGAATAAAGATAGTTGGAGGTGTCTTAATGAAGGAAATGAAAAATCTTAATATCATCTCAGTTAAGCAAAATATTTTAAATTAAACAAACTTGTTGAATTGATTAACTCCACACTTTTCTCCTTCGAACCATTAATCAGTAAGTAACTTCATTATAAAATCCAAACACGTCTCCTAACTTCTTCAGTTCAAACTGCAGCAGCTGTTCGTTCATCAACCAGACGTTGTCTCCTGCAGGTTCTCGCCCCGATCTGTCCTGATCCTTGTTCCTCTGCTGCTCTTCCTCATCGGTCAGTTTCACATCCTCATCATAAATGTCCTGATTGCAGTTTTCAGAGCGTGAGCTTCTCTTTGGCTCCCTCTACAGGCCCATGTTGGTTTGGCCTTGCCGGCCTACCGTCCGTCCTCGCAGCTCTAGACATCACAGATTGGACGAAGGCGGTCTCCGACGTCCCCGCTCTGTCCTCCATGTACAGCTTCATGTCCTCACAGAGCCCATCAGCAGAGAACTCTGCAGAGGGGTCAGGGGAGGAGCCGCTCTATCCTCGACCTCCACCAGCCGAGGAGGTAGTGACGCCACGTTCATCTGGTAGAGGGAGAACGTTTCAGGTCTAACTATTTACCTCAGAATCTTCCAGATCTATGTCTTTCAATCAGTCTTCGTTGTTTGACAGGAGGAGTCGGAGCGGCTGGTCGGCCTGGAGCAGAGTGTGACGGGGCTGTGGGGGCAGGTGGAGGCTGCAGGGCAGCAGGCAGAGCAGAGGCACAGGGAGGTTCTCCAGCTGTACGCCGACCTCCAGCAGCGGCTCTCTGCTCAGAGCGGCGAGGACCACCTGCAGCTCCTGATCGACCAGGAGCTGACCGAGCTGAGGAGGCGACTGGAGGAGGAGCGACAGCCGAGGGAGCAGGTCAGAGAGGACGGACAGGATGTGGTCATTTAGTTTTCTTTTCATTCATAGTTATTTATAATAAAGTTCATTGGTCCCAACTGAGGGCTCAGTGATTCAGAGCAGGTGGCTGAGCATGATGGGATAGCGTTTCACTTCCTGTGTGTGCAGATGCAGCCGCTGAGTCTATCGTCTCGTCTGGATCAGCTGGAGCTGCTGGCGGCTCAAACACAGGTGAGAGCGTCTGACCTCAGATTCCACTGCTCAGCATGAGAACCGCTCCTCGGACGCAGTGACCGGACGATGATGTGTTTCAGGAGGATCAGCGAGAAGCTGCGTCAGCTCCACAGTCAACACTTCCTCCTGCCATCAGGTAAACAGCTAGGACACGTGAAGCTGAGGACGTGGATGGAAACACTGAGTGAAGAGGTTTCTCTTTTCTATCTTCCTTCAGTGCGGGTGAGGAGCGTCAGTCCCATGACGCCCTGCTGGCGGAGGTAGCGAGGCTGGAGGTGTCTCTGGAGGACGTGAGGCGGGATGTGGACGGTCTGTCTGGGTTCAAGGACCGTTGCCAACAACTCGATGGAGTCCGGCAGACGGTGAGAAGAGAACAGGTATTCAGCCGGGAGGTTCGACTCTTTAACCTTTTTGAATCTCTTCCTCCGGTCAGATCTCCGAACAGGTTTCCACTCAGGTGCGCGAGGAGGTTCGGGCTCTGGTTTATGGGAATCAGGTGACAGTGGCGGGGGGAGGAGACGCCGACACTCTCCCAGAGTCGCTCCTCCAGTGGCTGTCCCAGCATTATGTCAGTAGGGCTGACCTGCAGGTGGCGCTGTCGTCTCTGGAGCGCAGCCTCCTGCAGAACATCAAACTGCAGCTGGTGCAGCATCGCATGGAGGAGGTCAGAGAGACCGTCCTGCAAACCACCGGGGACACGGTCACACCGGAGGTGAGGGGTTCCAGTTTCAAACGTAGTTTAAATAAAAACCGTTCCTTTATTCAGGATCGAGATCCTCTGAAAGGAAAAGTTTGTTCAATCGTCTTCCCCTCCGTCATTCAGAGGCTCGGGTTCAGATTCTTTAGCTAGCAGCTGCTTAGCGTAGAGCCTGGAAGCAGCTAGCCTCGGTCTCAACATCTCTCCGACATTACAGAACTGCTTTGTGGTTCTGGTGCGTGAGGTCAAAGCTGTCAACAGCCAATCAGATCCCATAGATGCTAACACATGTTGTGATGTCAGAATGAGGAAGTAGAGTCGGCTGCAGAACCCAGATTTTATGTCTTGTTTTCTTATTTAAACATTGACAGCTAGCATAGCAAGTTAGCATATGAGCCAGGAAACTCATCACGAAGCCATTACACGTGTCACTAGCGCCAACACAACGCATATGTGAGTCCTTCATACGGCTGGAAGAACCTCAGCTCATGTTGACTGTTATTAAAGTGGTCGTGTTCGGATCAGTGATTCTGATCCACGCGGTTCTGATGACTCTTCACTCGACGCAGACGAACCTGCTGCAGACTCGACTCGTTCGTTTTCTTAAAGCATCAGAACTGAGGAATGAGAATAATTCATATTTGCGTTGTAACGGTGATTTTCATGTTGACGCTGGACAAACACGTCTCTGTTAATCCTATGCTCACTTTGCTCAGAGGTATTTTCCCAGCTCTAGAAAGTTAAACAAGCTTTGTGTGTTCTCCTCCAGGACGTCCACGTGATCGTGAAGAACGCCCTGCGGCTGTTTGCTCAGGACCAGACCGGCCTCGCCGACTACGCCCTGGAGTCTGGAGGTCAGCAGAAACACTCGGTGCTCCTGTCGGACCCGTAACGTTGTATTTTTCTTTATTGTTAGAAAATCTCAGGTTAGTAAATAAGAATAAATTAAAACGACAAGTCAACTCCACTGCACAGAAATTAAGGTAAAATAGGAAGGCTGCCATCATGTGTTGATTGTGTGTTTGTGCAGTAGTGGTCATGGAGCGGCGCGGGGGTATAAAGGTCCGGCCACGCATGCGCATCAATCCTGACGTCTCAGACTGTTTTTACACATCGAGTTATCATAAAACCAGTTGGTTCTGTGATGTGGTCCACATTCACTTGAGGTTACTAACACGTCTGCCGTCCTGCAGGGGGCAGTGTTCTGAGCACTCGCTGCTCGGAGACCTTCCAGACGAAGGCGGCGCTGCTCAGTCTGTTCGGACTTCCTCTCTGGTATTTCTCTGGTATTTCTCGTCTCCTCGAGCCGTCATCCAGGTAACACACCTGTCAATCACACACCTGTCATCACACACCTGTCAATCACACATCGCACTGCTGTCCTCAAGTCAGTTTTCTACTTTAGCATCTCCCACCAACCCTGTTCATCTTTCCCCATCTGTTCATCAGCCCTGCTACACAAGAGCAAAAACTAAATTACACAAGCGTCATCAACTTTCTTCTTCTTCTTCTTCTTGTCTTCCTGTAGCCGGACGTCCATCCGGGGAACTGCTGGGCGTTCAGAGGCTCCACCGGTTTCCTGGTGATCCGTCTCTCCATGAGCATCCTCCCCACCGCCTTCTCCCTGGAGCACATCCCCAGAGCCCTGGCGCCCAGTGGGGCGCTGCACAGCGCCCCCCGAGACTTCAGCGTCTACGTAAGAGTCCACGCCATCGCCAGCGCCTGTGGGACATCCTGTGTCTGACTGAACGGCTTTGTTTCAGGGACTAGATGACGAGCGTCAGGACGGAGGGAAGCTGCTGGGAGCGTACACGTATGACGAGGAGGGAGAAGCTCTGCAGACCTACGCCACCGCTGTGAGTTGTGGCTGCAGCGGCCGCCTGTTTACCCAACATGCATTTCAACTCAGAAAGAAAAGTCTAACACTAGTTGTCAGGGGTTGATCCTCGTTCTCAACATCAGTGAAGTTCTGACAATAATTTAATGATGTGTAAAAAGCAGCTACATGTTCATTTATCCAGATCACAGGATATTTATTCTTATGTAGGAGTTGAACACGTGTGATGAAGACATGACACCGAAACAACCATCTTCATACTGATCTTCATCTTTGACCAACATCAATCTGATGAGTGAAATCACACATGTCCGTGTTCTGCTTTGACTCCCGGAAATATTGTCTCCTAGTTATTCTCCATATCATAAATAAAACTATTATGAAACTGTCACTAGCATTGGTTCATATTGTATAAAAACAGCTGAGTCTACATCAGCTAAGGTGACGTTAGCTAATGTGGCTAATGCAACGAACCATTAACGGTAGCATTGGTTCATATTGTATAAATACAAGTAGAGATCGAGTTTCGTCTTCTCAGCGTCCACCAGGTTATGATGTGGTCTATTAGTGTTCTCAGGTTCTCAGGTCCATGTTGATTCTGATGAACATGTTGCAGTGATGTTGGCAGTGAGGGAGAGTCGACTGTCGAGGGTCACACCCAGGTTCCTAGCAGCCTGGGGGGGGTAATATGAAGGGGTGTTTTCCTTCCAATGATGATGATGATTCAAGTATTTAAATGAACAACTCTCTATTTTGTTATATAACTCTTTAAATTGAACTTGTTTAATCTTTTACTTTTTGCGACTGTTGAAAATAAGATTGTGATGCGGGTGAGTCAACAGCTGATGAAGTCAAACTTGATCTGTGACTTCACTGCGCTCGTATCTTAATGGTTCTGTTTGAACAGGAGGAGAACGATCAGATGTTCCAGGTCATCGAGGTGAAGGTTCTGTCCAACTGGGGCCACCAGGAGTACACGTGCATGTACCGGTTCAGAGTGCACGGCTCGCCCAGGGACGTCTGAGGACCACGCTCACACGGAGTCAAACTGAGGCTTGAATTGAAGCTGTGCTGCTCGCTGATTGGCTGCTGAGCATCCACGCACCTCAGTTTAAAATGTATTTTGTTGATCGAAGTCTCGACAGTGACGGTAAGCCCCGCCCCCTTCAGACGTGGTCCTGTGGAGTAACGTCTCTGACGACTGACTTTGACTTTTCTGTCCATAGTTATTTTGATATCTGTGTTTTGTTGGTTTTTATCTTTGTCACACAGACAGTTTTATAGGATCAGCTCATATTTTGTCTCAACACATCCATGAACATGTTTTAATTGTTCCTCCTGTTGAAGCTTTAATAAAGAATGATTTTAACATGTGGCCTCTGAGCAGATTAATGCACTCGGATCTTTCAGAGTTTGAGGAAAATGCATTTCTTTTTCCTCAGAAAAGTTACACAAAGAAATAATTTAGTAGTAGAAAAAAAACGTTTGTTTAACACAGAACAACCGAAGTCTCATCATCGGTTAAACAGGAGGAAAACGATTCCTGTTTTTAGAGAACTTGAATAAACATGTTTTTTTTTTTTTACTAGGAAATAAATGATTGGATAATCTGATCCAGAGCAACACATTAAAACATGACTGTTCACATCTGCAGACCTACAACAGGCATGTTCAAATCTGAACCGCATAGAGCAGATCAATATCAAAGAATATTATACTCTGCTGTCAATATTTTTGTCTTCAGCTGAATAGTTTAAATTTTTCAGTTTATTTGATCCATTTTCAAGAAGACATTTATTTATTTAACACCTGCTAGTGTGATTTGTATCAGTATAATCTTTGTTCAATACAAATATCATCAAATGTACATAATTACATGAGTCTTTTCTCATATTGTGGGTTAAACATGGTTTCACTGCAGTGCCAGGTTTCTGAACTGGATCATTTGGACGGAGACGTTTCTTATTTCTGTTTCTGTTCATGTGATCAGATCATTTCTGTGTTGATGAGTTTGATCGACTCCTGATGGAAGTTTTTCTCCTGAGGGTTGAGACCAGAGGACGTGTCCCCTCGTTAACGTCTATGAGACAAACTGTGATTTATGAATATGGACTATACAAGGGTAACATTTGATTGATTACTGAAAACAGGATCAAAGACCACTTTTTAAATTCATTTGATTTGTTTCTAAAAATCCTCAAAATCATATTGAGTATATTGGTCGGTCTGGGGTGTGAGGTTTGACCAGGTCCTGGATGAGGACTGGACCCGATCTGTTCACAGCATGGTACCAAGTACTAGTGTTCTGAAACGGATGCAGGCAGCCACTGGTAACCAGTGAAGGGAGCGGAGGAGTGTGAGTGAACTCAGGTTAAAGACCAGTGGAGCTGCTGGTTTCTGGATGAGCTGCAGAGGTCGGTTGGCAGCAGCAGGTAGATCTGCCAGGAGGGAGGTGCAGTAGTCTAGGTGGGACCAGAGCCTGGACCAGAACCTGAACCAGAACCTGAACCAGAACCTGGACCAGAACCTGGACCAGAACCTGGACCAGAACCTGGACCAGAGCCTGGACCAGAACCTGAACTAGAACCTGCCTTCTCACTCAGAAAGGGATGTATTCTCCTGATGTGGTGCAGCATGTATCTACAGGTCTACTGGTTCATTGTGTTCTGAGGCCGACACTAGATACACTTGTTCATTGTGTTCAACGTGTTGTTGCAGTCTTGTTAGCAGTGTGGGAGAGTCGAGGTCAAGTTATTAAATAAACAATTTAACTAGTGAGCGCGATAGAATAAACTAATATATGGTTCAGAAACTGTTATAAGTTTTACTTCCTCTAGAGATCGAGTTTCTTCTTCTCAGCGTCCACCAGGTTATGATGTGGCTTATTAGTGTTCTCAGGCTAACAGGTCCATGTTGATTCTGATGAACATGTTGTTGCAGTGATGTTGGCAGTGAGGGAGAGTCGACTGTCGAGGGTCACACCCAGGTTCCTAGCAGTCTGGGGGCTGGGGGGGGGGGGCTTAATATGAATATGATGAGTGAACTCGTGAGCGACATTAGAATGAACTAATATGTGGTTTGTTTACATATCAGACGTCACAGATTTGTGAGCAGATAAAAGACGTGAAGAAGAAACATCAGTTTATCTGTTTCCTCTGAAGGTGAAGACGTCTCTTCAGTTTGACTCACAGGTGAGTTCACACAGGTGAGGAGAGACAGGTGAGGGGAGACAGGTGAGGAGAGAGAGGTGAGTTCACACAGGTGAGGAGAGACAGGTGAGATGAGACAGGTGAGGAGAGACAGGTGAGGGGAGACAGGTGAGGAGAGAGAGGTGAATTCAAACAGGTGAGGACAGACAGGTGAGGAGAGACAGGTGAGGACAGACAGGTGAGGGGAGACAGGTGAGATGAGACAGGTGAGGAGAGAGAGGTGAATTCACACAGGTGAGGGGAGACAGGTGAGATGAGACAGGTGACTTCACTCATTGGTCGACTGTGTTTTTGATGATTTTCAGATTGGTCCAGTTTCAGCAGAAACCAGTTGGTGAGGGACGTTTCCTGGAAGCTGGAGAATCAAAGAGACCAGAAGGTGAAACCACCTCTCTCTCTCTCGCTCACTCGCTTGCCCCCTGAGGGACCGCAGGTTCACCTGCAGACACTTTGTTAAGAGTTTGATTTCCTAGAGTCCCCCAGGTTGTACCGTGGTCTGTTAGTGTTCAGACACACTAGTCTATTGCTATTTGCATGTTTTATAAGCGTGTGTCATACGTGTGGTCATACTCCACTCAGGGAACATGTAATCTTCTGTTGTGTTGTTGTCCAGAGGTTTGTGGGTTGTGGCTTTGGGGACAAACTATGTGGATCTTTATCTTGATAAGCTCCACCTCTGTTGACTGTGGCCACACCCCCATGACTCAACATCTGTTCTGTTCCAGATGTTTCAAGTCGTCCTCCTCCTCCTCTTGGCTCCGGCGTTGATCAGCTGCCGTGCCGTTGAGTATCCGGCTGACTGCAGCCAGATCAGTGAGGTCGGAGATCAGCACCAGAGCGGCACCTACTCCATCTACCCTGCAGGAGAGAAGCTCAGAGTCGAAGTACGTTCACGTGTTTTTATTATCGGACAGAAACATGTTCACCTGTCATTCTAGAATCATTAAAGCAACACGTCACTGATACTGATCAACAGCACCCCCTGCAGCCACATGAGGGGACTGATTCCTGCTGAGTCTTTGAGATTAACTCTGGTTTAATAACTTCAGTGTTTTGAGCTGATCTCAGTTCAGCTTCACTCTTCAGCTGCAGCTGGTTGTGTCTGTGACTCTCAGTCAGTTGTTCTCTGGTTCACACTCACACATCACACTCACTTCATCCAGCTGCTGCTTCAGGAGGAAACGTTTGAATGAAGTAGATTCGATTCTTGATCACTGGTACCAGAGGAATCTCTGGGCTTCTATTGGTCAGAGTCAGTGAACGTGTTGAAAGTGAAAAACACGTGAGTGAAACATATGAGTTGATCACATGTGCTGATGTGTTGCAGGTGTACTGTCAGATGAGTCCAGACCAACCAGCCTGGACAGTGAGTATTTGTAATGACTTTCAATAAGCGTCTAATCAGATGGACTCATGTTCCTCTGGTGACCTGCTCAGGTGATTCAGACCAGGATGGATGGAACCGTCAACTTCTACCGGCCCTGGACTCAGTACAAGGTCGGCTTTGGTTCGGTGTGGGGAGAACACTGGCTCGGTGAGAAGTGGAACCACAGGAACAGCTGACTGTAAATACACAACCCCCTTCAACTGTGTGTGTGTGTGTGTGTGTGTGTGTGTGTGTGTGTGTGTGTGTGTGTGTGTGTGTGTGTGTGTGTGTGTGTGTGTGTGTGTGTGTGTGTGTGTGTGTGTGTGTGGTCACAGGTCTGGACAACATCCACTATCTGACCTCAGGACCCACGAAGTTTGAGTTACAGGTGGACATGGAGGACTTTGAGGGAAAGAAGGCGTCTGCACATTACAAGATCTTCTCTGTGGACTCTGAGTGTAACGGATACACTTTGACTGTGTCTGGATTCACAGATAAAGGGGCAGGTTAGTGTGTGTCTGTGTGTGTGTCTGTGTGTGAGACACATTTATCATTATTCTTCTTTCCTTCTGAAAAATTAAAATGTTTTTCAGTATTTGAAATCTTTTCCATGGAAACTTCTCCTCCTGAGAGACGGCATCGAACCGACAGACAGAGACAGACAGAGACAGATAGAAACAGATAGACAGAGACAGACAGAGACAGACAGAGACAGATAGAGACAGATAGACAGAGACAGACAGAGACAAATAGAAACAGGTAGAGACAGACAGACATAGAGAGAGACAGACAGAGACAGATAGAGACAGACAGAGAGAGACAGACAGAGACAGACAGAGACAGATAGACAGAGACAGACAGAGACAGACAGAGACAGATAGAGACAGATAGACAGAGACAGACAGAGACAAATAGAAACAGGTAGAGACAGACAGACATAGAGAGAGACAGACAGAGACAGATAGAGACAGACAGAGAGAGACAGACAGAGACAGATAGAGACAGACAGAGAGAGACAGACAGAGACAGACAGGCAGAGACAGATAGAGACAGATAGAGACAGACATGGAGAGACAAATAGAGACAAATAGAAACAGATAGAAACAGATAGAGACAAATAGAAACAGGCAGAGACAGACAGAGACAGACAGGCAGAGACGGATAGAGACAGATAGAGACAGACATGGAGAGACAAATAGAGACAAATAGAAACAGATAGAGACAAATAGAAACAGATAGAGACAGATAGAGACAAATAGAAACAGATAGAGACAGATAGAGACATGTTTCCTTCAGACAAATCCCTCGTTGATTACAGATATTGTCAGTCTATGTCATTGTGTCTTCTCTGTGTCTCTGTAGGAGACTCCATGAAGGAACACAATGGCATGAAGTTCTCGACCTTTGACAAAGACCAGGACACGTGGCCTGATAACTGTGCCTCAACCTTCATGGGAGGTTTCTGGTACAACAAATGTCACCATGCAAACCCTAATGGGGTTTATCGCTGGGGGCAGGAGAAGACTCCCTTTGCTGTTGGAGTTTCATGGTTCACTTGGAAAAACACCTATGACTACTCTGTGAAGTCCATCGTCATGAAGGTCCGTCCTGTGCAGCCTAAGTAACTTTCATAGAGCAGCAGCAGACCTCATGTTGATCTGTCTCAACATCTGTCCCCTTCATCAGTCAAAGTCAAATGAAATCACAAGTTTGAACCCTGATGTCAATCTTCACCTTCTGCATATCCTCAATAAACGAGATGCAAAAATGATGTCTTTCATTTTTCTCATGTGTCCCATTTGTCTCATGTGTCCCATGTGGTCTCACGTGTCTCATGTGTCCCATGTGGTCTCATGTGTCTCATGTGTCTCATATGTCCCATGTGTCTCATATGTCCCATTTGTCTCATGTGTCCCATGTGGTCTCACGTGTCTCATGTGTCCCATGTGGTCTCATGTGTCTCATGTGGTCTCATGTGTCTCATGTGGTCTCATGTGGTCTCATGTGTCCCATGTGGTCTCATGTGTTCCATGTGGTCCCATGTGGTCCCATGTGGTCTCATGTGTCTCATCTGTCCCATGTGTCTCATGTGTCTCATGTGTTCCATGTGTCCCATGTGTCTCATATGTCCCATGTGTCTCATGTGTCCCATGTGTCCCATGTGGTCCCATGTTACTCATATGTCTTCATGTGTCTCATGTGTCCTATGTGGTCCCATGTGGTCTCATGTGTCTCATCTGTCCCATGTGTCTCATGTTTCCCATGTGTCTCATGTGTCTCATGTGTCCCATGTGGTCCCATGTTACTCATGTGTCTCATATGTCCCATGTGTCCCATGTCTCTTCATGTGTCTCATGTGTCCCATGTGTCTCATGTGTCTCATGTGTCTTAATGTTTCCATGTGTCTCATGTGTCTCATGTGTCCCATGTGTCTCATGTGTCTCATGTGTCTCATGTGGTCTCATGTGTCCCATGTGGTCTCATGTGTTCCATGTGTTCCATGTGTCCCATTTGTCTCATATGTCCCATGTGTCCCATGTGGTCCCATGTTACTCATATGTCTTCATGTGTCTCATGTGTCCCATGTGGTCTCATGTGTCTCATCTGTCCCATGTGTCTCATGTGTCTCATCTGTCCCATGTGTCTCATGTGTCTCATGTGTTCCATGTGTCCCATGTGTCTCATATGTCCCATGTGTCTCATGTGTCCCATGTGTCCCATGTGGTCCCATGTTACTCATATGTCTTCATGTGTCTCATGTGTCCCATGTGGTCCCATGTGGTCTCATGTGTCTCATCTGTCCCATGTGTCTCATGTGGTCTCATGTGGTCTCATGTGTCTCATCTGTCCCATGTGTCTCATGTTTCCCATGTGTCTCATGTGTCTCATGTGTCCCATGTGGTCCCATGTTACTCATGTGTCTCATATGTCCCATGTGTCCCATGTCTCTTATGTCCCATGTGTCCCATGTCTCTTCATGTGTCTCATGTGTCCCATGTGTCTCATGTGTCTCATGTGTCTTAATGTTTCCATGTGTCTCATGTGTCTCATGTGTGTCATATGTCCCATGTGTCTCATGTGTCTCATGTGTCTCATGTGTCTTGATGTGTCTCATATGTCCCATGTGTCCCATGTCTCTTCATGTGTGTCATATGTCCCATGTGTCTCATGTGTCTCATGTGTCTCATCTGTCCCATGTGTCTTCATGTGTCTCATGTGTCCCATGTGTCTCATGTGTCTCATGTGTCTTAATGTTTCCATGTGTCTCATGTGTCTCATGTGTCTCATGTGTGTCATATGTCTCATGTGTCTCATGTGTCTCATATGTCCCATGTGTCTCATGTGTCTCATGTGTCTCATGTGTCCCATGTGTCTCATGTGTCTCATATGTCTCATGTGTCTCATATGTCCCATGTGTCTCATGTGTCTTGATGTGTCTCATATGTCCCATGTGTCTCATATGTCCCATGTGTCTCATGTGTCTCATGTGTCTCATGTGTCTCATATGTCCCATGTGTCTCATGTGTCTTAATGTGTCTCATGTGTCTCATATGTCCCATATGTCCCATGTGTCTCATATGTCCCATGTGTCTCATGTGTCTCATGTGTCTCATATGTCCCATGTGTCTCATGTGTCTCATGTGTCTCATATGTCTCATGTGTCTCATATGTCCCATGTGTCTCATGTGTCTTGATGTGTCTCATATGTCCCATGTGTCTCATGTGTCTCATGTGTCTTGATGTGTCTCATATGTCCCATGTGTCTCATGTGTCTCATGTGTATTGATGTGTCTCATATGTCGCATGTGTCTCATGTGTCTCATGTGTCTCATATGTCTCATGTGTCTCATATGTCCCATGTGTCTCATGTGTCTTAATGTGTCTCATGTGTCTCATATGTCCCATGTGTCTCATGTGTCTCATATGTCCCATGTGTCTCATGTGTCTCATGTGTCTCATATGTCTCTTGTGTCTCATATGTCCCATGTGTCTCATGTGTCTTGATGTGTCTCATATGTCCCATGTGTCTCATGTGTCTCATGTGTCTTGATGTGTCTCATATGTCCCATGTGTCTCATGTGTCTCATCTGTCCCATGTGTCCCATGTCTCTTCATGTGTCCCATGTGTCTCATGTGTCTCATGTGTCTCATGTGTCTCATGTGTCCCATGTGTCTCATGTGTCTCATGTGTCTTGATGTGTCTCATATGTCCCATGTGTCCCATGTCTCTTCATGTGTCTCATGTGTCCCATGTGTCTCATGTGTCTCATGTGTCTCATGTGTCTCATGTGTCTCATGTGTCTCATGTGTCCCATGTGTCTCATGTGTCTCATGTGTCTTGATGTGTCTCATATGTCCCATGTGTCTCATCTGTCCCATGTGTCCCATGTCTCTTCATGTGTCTCATGTGTCCCATGTGTCTCATGTGTCTCATGTGTCTCCTGCACAGACTCGGACAGTAAACGTATCAATTATTAAATAAAACATTTGAGCTTCTGTTTCTTCAGATTCTTTATTTCAGGAAGATTTTGAATCGTGAAATTATCAATAAGTTTCCTTTGATATGAAAACTGTCGTCACGGATTCTCACTGATTCAGATTCATGAGTCAATCACTGATCAGACGAAGGTAGAACAAGTGTCTGGGTGTTTCTTCTTCTTCTCCTGGTATAAAAATAAGATCTAAGTGCCTCAGCACTTTAATACTGTCTCTGCTTCAGCGTGTCCACAGCTCAGGTGTCAGCGCACGGCTTCACGTGCACAACTCTCCAGAAGCATCTCAACAAACAAACACAAGAGTCTTCATCAGCTAGATTCGACTTTATCATAAAACACCAAGTCATACTCAGAGTCACCACTAGAGGGGGCCGCTTGCTATCTATCCACTTGAGAATATACTTTTATTTGCACATGAAAAATGATCAAACGTTGGTTTATTAATAAAAACTAAATGTGACAACGTTGGATTGGAAACGATGAGGAAACTGAACCTTCATTTTCAACAACATTACGTTTGAATCACTTCTTCTTCTGTGGTTTCACTGCAGTGACGGGAGTATCACTCTAGTTTCATTAACGTGTTTCTGTTGACACCTGGTGGCGACTTGAGGTTTTACATTTTCCTCCGTGATGCTGTTCGACTCGACATCATGGTCACAAAGATATTCACAAAGCAAAATGAGCTTTCTTGTATTTATTAGATTAAAGAAAAAGAGGAAATTATCTCAGAGAATTTGTCTCATATTTTAAGGACGAGTCCTAAATGTCTCTGACGTCATGTTCATCAGACCAGAACGTCCTGGGACCACAAGCGTGTCCCCACGTTCGATTCCCACACTGTCCGCGTATCAGCATCTTCACAGACAAACTAAACTTCTGACTGATTTAAAATCCAATGAGACTAAAAGCAGTGAAATGATCTGACGAACACAAGAGAGACAGTTTAAAGATAATAAGATATGATGAGGCGGGCGAATGGAAAAAGATCAAAGAAATGTGACGATTCACTTTAGAACCAAACCTGCAGCCAATCAGAGGCCGACTATCAAAATCAACTCAGATACCAACGAACACGATTCAGGTGAAATCAAAGAGGAACGGCAGAAATAGAACAAATGAAGTAAAGAACGTGAGGAATTGATTTCACTGACGAGTCCGACACATTTTCAGCAGCGGTTTCAAAACGTTGTTTCTCCCCCTGCTGGACAGAAGGTGCATCGCACTGTCCTGCTTCTGATTCTACAGAATCAAGTGGTGGATGTTTTTCACTCTGACTGACGACTGATGTTTGATTTAGTTTAGTCAGCGATAAACGCTGTGAACTGATCTGAAATGAGAACCTGATGAAAACACACAATAGTGCGACGCAGCCTTGGCTTTGTGTGTTTTTACTCTTTGGAAACGCGGCTCTAGAAAACTCCGTACCCGTCGCTGTGGCGTGTTGCCACGGCGAAGGCGGGGTAGCCGTCGTAGGTGGTGTAGGCCGTCAGGTCCTGACCCAGAGACACCGCCTGCTTCAGCTGGGAGGCGACCGCAGCCGACGCCGGACTCGCCAGAGTGTAGCCTGAAAGAGACGAACCACAACTCACAACATCGAAAACAAAACATCCGATGTGTCAAACACACAAACTTTACTTTGTCAACAACTTCAAAAAGATTCATCTTCAGGCTCAATGATACTTTCATGTACTTTACACTTTACAGTACTCTGTAGATACTACATATTCTACTGACTGTATACCATCTACTTTTATATACCATACCATACCACACTATACTATACACCTTACTACACTACATGCTATACAGTACTACACTATTTACGATACTAGTGCCAACAGGGACATGAGGGGACACACTAAGATGTCTCACTCTGTTTGATTTGCTGAAGTTGCAGAAACTGTTCACTTGTGGTTGTACACAATTGTTACAGAGTGGTGGTTCATGTGTCGCACACTATCTCTGATGTGTGGGTCTTTGGTTTGTGTACGGACCTTCACTTACCTGGGAAGGCTACTGAGGCCACAGCGGCAGCAGTAGCACAGCTGGTGTCAGCGGCGCCCTCTGTCTGCAGACCCAGGGTCTGCAGGGTGTGCTCAGCTGCATGGACTCGAGCTTCTTCTACAGCAGCACACAGCTTAGCAGGGGTGAAGGGATGACTGCAGGCGGACAGAGACAGTAGAGTTACCTCGAGTGCATGTGGTAGGAGTAGTAACTGCAGTAACGGTAAGACTAGTTTTTGTACACGCTGGGATACTGTGTAGCCAGAGCTGGGACAGTGATCTTGTAGAGGAACAGTTGTCTCTGGTCTGGACCAATGGCAGAATGGAGCTGATACACTGGTTGTCCCCAGTTGTTCTTCTGACACAGCTCCTCCAGAACCTGGAGACACCAACAACACCACATGTTCTGCTTCCACTCAAGTCACTGTGAAGTGAGTCCTCACACCAATCACAGGATCTTTGTTCAAACCAAAGACTGTAAATAAAGATGGACGACATGACAGCTAGATTGCCCCCTGGTGTCTGGCTGCAGTAAAGGTCATAAGCCTCCTCCATGTTGGCAGATGGGACAGGGACCACACAAAAAAATGGAAGGAGACGTTAAATAAATGTTTGTAAAGATGTTTCTGTCGTTTCAGTTCTCATCTCTCTGAGGTTTGTTCAAGTTTCTGATCAGTTTGGTTTCAATCAGTTATTTGATGAAAAACAGGCTGAGACGTCATGATTGACAGCCGAGACTCACTCCTGGTTGGACGAGAGCATGTATGGGCGGGACCTTGCTAGCACGACTCCACTCGACAATCACTACTGCTCAGATTGTAAATGATGTCATCACCACCAGATATTTTATTTCTCTAGAGGAAGTGAAGACCCGTCGTGGTCTTTATTTACAGCTCTTGATCGTCTGGACAGTTATTTCTGTTTAGCTGGTTCTCGTGTGTCGTTACCTGTGGAGCAGGTTTGATGGCGGCTGCCTTCAGGCTCATGGGGGTCAGCTCCATGCCGGGCAGCAGGTCGTACAGCTTCTCCTCTGGGTGCTTGTCTATCTTCAGCCCATAGGAGGCGCTGCCAGCGCCACCACCTCGGCTCATGGCTCCTCCCCCGGCAGCGTAGGCCAAGTAGCCCCGCCCACCCAGCCCCCGCACCCCCGCAGCCCCTACAGGTACAGTCATGTAAATTTCTACAGGAGATCGAAAAGGCAGTGAAATCAATCAAATCACCGGAAATCAACCGGAAGAAGAATCACACAATCAGACAATGATCGCCATGGTAACACAGCTCCACCTCACGACCCAGAGTTCACGCCATATCGGTTGTCATGGTAACCAAATAATTCATTTTCCACTTACATTCATTCAATTATTTTTGGTTTTAATCATTTCTGATTGAATCGATCATATTGGATTTTTAAATTTTTGAGTTTCAAGATCATGAAAATCTTTATATTCAGTCACTGATCATTTTACTTCACAAACATTTTGTGTTGAAGATCAGATTTTGTGTTTGTAAAACATTAAAAACTGGATTTGAGACGAGCTCAGACTTTGAGAAGTTCGACTCTTTGAACTCAACAGATTCTGTGAGTTTTCATGAAACATCGTTTCTGAGCTCGTCTCTTGAACCAGATTCATATTCAGCTTCTTCGGTTTAGTCCTCGTCCACATGTTCACAGGTATTTATTGAAAGACGCTGTCCACTGTCAAGAGCTGTCAACAGGGGGCGATATAACTTAAATCAACCTTAAACACCTGTGTGCGAGTGGACGGGTCCAAAGACTGAGTGACACAAAGTTCCCCCCCCCTCACCTCGAACAGATGGCGTCCTGATCAGACCTCGACCTCCAACGGGAGCTTTGGCTGCCGGGAACCGAAACTGACCTGGAATGGCAGCGTAGGCCTGGGGGGCGTAAAACACGGGTGCACCGAGATACGCCGCCGAGGGGTCGTACACCTGCAGCACCACGGAAACAAGTGATGTCATTTATTGTTAAGTTCTAAAAACAAACCTTGATATATTTAGGCTGCTGTCGCTGCTCTGCATGATGCAATGATTCAAAGTGTCCACTAGATGGAGAGAGATGTTTATGTCGTGGCGGCTGTACTTTGAGGCCGAGTCCACACGGCGGCGCCAGAGGTTAGAACTCTTACTTCCTGTTTGTTTTACTTTGAAATGACTTTCCTTGTTTGTCTCTTGGATGTTCCACTTCCTGTCTTTGTCTCTTGGATGTTCCACTTCCTGTCTTTGTCTCTTGGATGTTCCACTTGTGTCAAATCATTCTTACTTTCACCCTTTTCCCTTCACCAGTCCAAACATGAACCTGGTGACAGAGTTTGTGGTGCGTTCAGGCTCTTACCTGTCCCACGGTGTAGGCGGTGTAGTCGGTCTGTAGCAGAGAGCTTCCCCGTCCTCCCGTCCCTCTGGTGTAACGAACGTAACTGTCCTTGTCCACAGGCTTGGCCAGACTCACCTCGATAGGAGATCCGTCCACCACCTGAAGCGGGAACAAGAGCAACACAGTTTAACACCTCCTTTCAAAAATATATGTGATGAATGTGACAATGTGAGATTCTGATGGACCCTGATGGTCTGTGATGGTCTGTAATGGTCTGTGATTGTCTGTGACGAAACCTAATGGACCCTGATGGTCTGTGATGGTCTGTGATGAAACCTGATGGTCTGTGATGGTCTGTGATGGACCCTGATGAACTCACAATGCTGATTTCACAACTTACCAAAAAGTGGCTAAAATCATTTCCTCATGTGTCCTCGTCAGGGCTTACCACTACAGTTTGTGTGTTTGTGATCAGCGTCTGCTTGACATCATTTATACAACATCCCAGGAGTGAACTTGTGATTGGTTACAGCTGCTGACCTTTCCGTTTAGAGCATTGATGGCGTCCAGGGCGTCTTCTCTATGTGTGAAATGGACGAAGGCGTAGTCCCTGATCTTCTTCACTCGCTCTACTGCACCTGCAACACAAACCCTCTTCTGTAAACCACGTTTTCAGATCTTCAATCTGAGGCTTCAAGCTTCAACCTGGACGATCCAGGTTGAAGCATTTCTCTTCCTTGTGGGTGCGTTCAAAGACAGTTTGACATCCGGGCTTTAAGTTGACCTGGTGTTTGGTAGAGATGGTACCTGGTTTGAGGTTGTTGAACTCCTTCTCGATTGTCTCCTCTGTGGTCTGCAGCATCAGGTTCCTGACGTACAGTATCTTGACAGTTGCCATTGTATCCTCATCAACCTCCACCTCCGGCTCAGCCCAGTCCACGGCAATGGCATGACCCCACAGCTGAATACGGCCTGAGACAAAAAGATCTGTGGTTTAATAGAGCTTCAGGAGGTTTGAATCTCTTTATGGTTTTTACAATGTTTATCTTATCACAGCCGTCCCAACTCTTCTATTGGTTACTGACTGAGTGACGCAGGCTCTGATTGGCTGCTGATTAGTTGTCTTATTCCGTCTCAGGAGACTTTGATATCGTTTATGATGTTTGACACTGAGGGGGTAATGTTGTTTGATGTGTTGATCTATCACTGAACCACAGTAAATCATCGGCTTCTCCTGAAGCTCAAATTTAGGTTTTAGTTCTGAGAAAAAGAAAACCTGTTGACAGGTGTAGGACAAATGTGATATGTCTAATGAGAGAGAACTTTTGAACAGATGCAAACAATGAGTTCTATTCAATACGTTTTGAAAATGAAAGTGATAGAGTCTGTACCTGGCAGCAGTTTGCGTCGAGCCATGGCAGCGGCTCGGTGGCTCTCGTACTCCACGAAGGCGAAGCCTCGGTTCTTGGATTTGTCGGCGGCGCTCGGGTAAACGATGACGTCAATGACCCCTTCGGTGACCTTCCTCATCTCCGACAGGATCTCCTCGCGCTTCTTCGTCTTGGGAATCCCGCCCACAAACAACCTGCAGTTGTCGACGCTGGCACAAACACCGAGGAGGCGACCGTTCCTGCAGCGATGAGGAAAAATGGAAATATTTTGGATGAGTTAAAATTTACTGGTTTGTTCCAAAGTTGAATAAAAGTGAAAGAGCGGCCGACCTGATCTCGTAGTTGTTGAGCTGCTTCATGGCTGCTCTGGCCTCCTGTTTGGTGTAGAAGGTGACGAAGGCGTAACCTCTGTTGTTCCCGTTAAAGTCCATCATCATCCTCACTTCGTAGATTTTACCAAACTGCAGATACGAAGAGGGAAATTTAAAAATTGTTGAATCGTGGTTGGAACTCTCACATTAACCATCGTCCTCTCACCTTCTCACACAGTGGAACCAGTTCATCTTCAAACAGATCTCTCGGCAGTTTCCCCACAAAGATCTCGCTGCCTCTCTCTGGTGGTGGACCGTCCCATGCGGGCGGTGGGCCGCCATACCGCCGCTGACCGTTCTCCTGAAACAGGAGAAGGTTTGAAAACACGAGGTAAGAACTCAAGTCAACTACAGAACACAGAGAACTTCAGATCAGGGCACATCACAGGAACCAAGATGGAGTCCTGACCTGCTTCAGCTGGTATCCTGTTCGCTGGGTGAGCAGCCGCAGCGCCGCCTCCTTCTGCGTCCCCAGCGCCCCGTCCCCACTCGCTTTCTGATTGGATTCCATTAGGTGTGATTGTCAGTGAAATGTAAATCAGGGAAATTAGGGGTGCTCACTGGAAAAAAACAGAAAAACATGAAATAATATTTAGATAAACATACGTTCAGTTGTCAGTGAATAGTACCAGTACATGTTCTGTAATTAAAGTACACGCATATAGAAGTGTGTATCAGTAGATGAAGTAAATCATGTTGTTTTCCCTCTGAACCTCAGATACCAGCGGTGTTTTGAAGTGAGTTTCATGGAGGTCAAGGTCTGTCCTGTAATCATTGACAGAGACTGAGGACAAACCACAGCAGAGTCAAACCAGCATGAGACGGACCCACCACAGCGTTGGGATTAAATAAACACATCTTTGTCTTCACATGCACTTTATTCCAGTCAGATGTTCTCAGGTCTGTCACCACAACTTCATCTTGAAACCCTGAAACCAGGTCTCAGCTCTGTGAGGACACACAAACATGCCAACACACATAAACGTCCTCTTTGACCTAAAGTGTCCCGTGTTAACGAATAACAAATACTTTGCTTATGTTTTTTTATCTCAAAATATCCCCAATTTTCTGAAATTTCCAAAAGGTCTGAATTCCCAACATGTCCTTCATGAGGTCAGTTCTTTCTGACCTGATGATTAATGTATAAACAAATCAAGCTAATAACCAGGAATCACAGACGCGCTAACAGACTCAGGACAGTTGTCGTACTGACAACGTGTCCTCATCACTCAGTGTGCGACTGTGAGTTCAACACACACACACACTGAGTGGATGATGATTTCATAATAACTATCAGCACACAACAAAAATGTTTCTGCTGCATCTGAAGAATTTCATTTTAAATTCCAGTGAAGTTTGAAAACACAGAAACATTTCATCAGATGAAAATCATGAGTCGCTTTGAATTTATCATTTTATCTGAATGTGTTTGAGAAGTTTGAGGTTGAATTTCACCAATCAATACTGCTGATAGGGGGGGGGGGGTACACACACAGACACACACACAGACACACACAGACACACACACACAGACACACACAGGCACACACAGGCACACATACAGACACACAGAGACAGACACACACACACAAACACAGACAAACACACAGACAGACACACACAGGCACACACAGGGACACATACAGACACACAGAGACAGACACACACATAAACACAGACAAACACACAGACAGACACACACAAATACACACAGACACTAAGCGAGGACCGGACAGAAACACCTCACTTGTAGGTTCTAAGCTCAAACTGGTCCTCACAAAGACAGCTGTACAAGAGCACCCTCACATACACCGACAAAAACACACACACACACACAGCTCATTGATGACACAACAAGAAGAAAATAACAAATACAAAAAAGACGTAGATTGTAAATCTAAATTTAAACCATGTTTTGTTTGTGTTAATATAAAAGATAATAAAGACTTTTATTTTGTATTCAACTTTATTCATTTACTTTGTCTCCTGTTCTTTCAATGAGGTTAGCAGGCCATCTGTTAGCATGCTAGCTGTAAGCTAACTGTTAGCTAACCACCAGTGTGTGTCTCTCTGATCAGCAGCTCACAAAAAAATCCTTTTCCTCAAACTGTCATTGAACTCATCAATTCAGCAATAATCATTTGTATATATATCCAAAACAATCTTTGATTGACAGCCGGGAGTTTGATTCACGCAGACACTCTTTCCCAGAATGCCTTTCAACAAACCTGCCAGCTAAAGTCAGCTAATCGTCTCGTCTTGTTATTCCACTTTGAACCTGAAGAGGGCGCAGTGACTCACTGTGGCTACGCTAGCTGAAGCTAACGCTTCTGTAGAAAACATTGATTTAGGATTTAAGATTTAAAAACAATACATCAATAAAACGCTGATTAAATATGGATGACCCACTAATAGAAATAAACCCAGAGGAGCTCTCAGAGTCGATTAGTGGATAATAAATAAACAAAGACAACATATATTTATATTTCATGTTGATTTTAAATTATTCAAATTGAGGTGAGGGTGAATAAAAACCTTCAAAAGCATTTTATTATTATACTTTTATTTTCACCCAAATGAAACCAAAACAAATTAAAGTGTAAATGTTCTTGAATTATTTCAGGTTAGCTGAGAAGATTACACTGGTTTGATAAATGACCTTTGATCAGATCAATATTTCATTTTATTTTGGATCATATTCCTGCTCAATGCTATGAATGGATCTATTTTTAATGTGATCCTGCAATAAAATAACCACATTAAAAATATTTGTGTACGTATTGTGGGAAAAGAGACCTTCACTCTCTCTCTCTCTGTGGTTTTGTCTGAGCAACACCAACGATGGTCGAGCGGCACTGACTTCACACACACACTCTCCATTAATCCTGCTCAGCCTGTTTGTTCTGCCTGTTCTTCACACACCAGTGAAGAAGAGTGGTCGAACGACACGTACATTACATGCTCTCTCTCCTTCTCTCTGTCTTTAAATTCACATTTAATAACTTGATGTAATTTGGTTAAAAGAAAAACTCACCTGAGCACGTTCAGAGATCACCTCCCTCCGATCAGAGCTGTGTCATTGTGAACACTGAGTGTGTGTTCACGTGTCATCATGGGCCTGTGTGTGTGTGTGTGTGTGTGATCACATCATATCAAACTCCAAAGGTTCACTGTCTTGGTGTTAGCTTTATGAGCCCACGTTAATGTTTAACTTGCTGCTATCTGTGGACACACACATGCAAATACACTGTGTGTGTGTGTTTGGTGTCAGGAGGCCTTTGACCGACCGTCACTATCTGTATCAGAGGGCTCTGCAAATTCTCTTCACCTGCTAACACACACACACACACACACACACACACACACACACACACACACACACAATCACTGAAAATAGAAATACATTTTTTCGGTGCTGATGTGTCGTCAAAATAAATGACTCACATTTAATATTTTTTAATTTGATCAATGGACATATAGATAAGGTTTTCAGTTTTAATTGAATCTGTCGGATTTTATTGTTACAGGAAACATGACTGCTTTATATAGTAGTCATGTTTCTTACAACTATATATATATATATAAACATACTATATATATTTCTGAATCTCACTGCTCCTTCAAGATATAATGAACAGTTAGTTCATTATTTACCCCCCCATCAGCTTTTTGATATTAAATAGATGTACGATCTGTTGTCTCGTTTTCATATAAACACATCATTGAACATTTACATGTGTTTTCAGTTCATGTTCATATGTAACATGAGGTTTTATATGAAAAACAGCAAAATATTTCACTCCTGCTTCTCCTGAGAAGTGTAGTGACGGTGACCAGCAGACAGGGGGCGTCACAGGACAGAGGGACCTTCTGTGCGTGCTTCTCAGTGGAAACACTAAACTGTAGGTGACATACAAAGAATGATCGATCATTGATTGATTGATGACTGATTGATTGATGACTGATTGCATCATCACATCATCAAGAATCACGGAAAAAATAAAGTTCTATTTTTCCATGAGTGAACAAATAAAACTTTAAAAAAAATGTATCTTTGTTATGAGGAGGATGAAGAGGAGGGGGGGGGGGGGGGGGTAGGCGAAACAAATTTCTTCCACCCTCTTCATGATCCTCTTCCTCCTCCTCTTCATGATCATCCTCCTCTTCCTCCTCCTCCTCTTCAATTCTCCTCCTCTTCCTCAGTTTTCAGACTCTTCCTCATGTGACGGAACATCTCTCTGCTGCTTCAACCCGAAGTGAGACTCGATCCTGCTTCGTTCTTCTCCTCCACATCTTCCTCTTCCGCTCTCTCTTCTTCTCTGCTCCTCTTCCTCTCTGCCAGGACTCTTCGCGGATCTGCGGATTTTAAAGTCACGTTTTTTCCTGCAGCAGGTGTCGCAGCTTGAAGCGTCTCGGGATTTAAAGTTTCACTTCTCTCAGTTTTCTTCCACGTGCTTCTGTCTGTTCTTCTTCTCTTCGTGTTAGATCGTGTTTCCTGGAGCAGCGGAACCCTGCAGGTGGAGGTGAAGTGTTCTTCATCCACTTCGTCTCGTTTAAAGGAGCAAGGTCTCATCCTCTTATCTTATCTTTGATTTGGTCTCTTGTTCTTTCTTTCTTTCCAGGTGGAGATTTTTCATCTCAAATCTCATTTGTTTTCCTTCGTCGAGTGTAACTCTACAGATATGAAGCCTCAAACCCCTGAAGAAGAGTCAAGACAAAAAACCACAGAACAAGATTTGGGACCTTTGAAGAAATGATGGTAACTTCTTGAGTAGATAGACTGAAGGAGCCTTTAAACTCCCTCAGAATCTGGAGGAAACTAAAGAATCTGAAGAACCTCAGAGAGACTCTATGGTACCTGGAGATTCTGAGGAACCCAAGAAGAACCTTGAGAAGCTTTGAAGAATCCCAGAGGAACTTTCAGAGGAACCTGTTGAACCCCCGGAAATAAACAAGATCCTGTAGGGACAGGGAATCTCATAGTCTGGGGGTCCTAGGAACCCTAACAAGTCTGGAGCAGTCCTGAGAACTCTTCAGGGCCCCCCACAGGACTGATGGGCACCCTGCGGGACCTGCAGTATGCCCTCCAGGAGAAGATCGAGGAGCTGCGGCAGCGAGATGCCCTGATCGACGAGCTGGAGCTGGAGCTGGATCAGAAGGACGAGCTGATCCAACGACTGCAGAATGAGCTGGACAAGTACCGGTCTGTGATCCGGCCGGCCACCGCACAGCAGGTCCAGGCTCAGCAGCAGATCCTGGTCCTGCAGCCGGACCAGCAGCGCAGCAAGAGGCAGGCCATCTCCGCCGAGCCCACGGCCTGTGACATCAGCGCCCTCAGCCACGTCACCCTGCCATTCTACCCCAAGAGTCCTGAGTAAGTCCTCAGCACACGTGTGAACATGAGGTGACATTTACAACATGAACCAAAGGATTTCTTCTTCTTCTTCTTCTTCTTCTTCTTCTTATTCTTCTTCTTCTTCTTCTTCTTCTTCTTCTTCTTCTTCTTCTTCTTCTTCTTCTTCTTCTTCTCCTCCTCCTCCTCCTCATCCTCCTCCCCCTCCTCCTCCTCCTCCTCCTCCTCCCCCTCCTTTCCTTAGGGTTAGGGTTTCAGTAAGACTTGAAAGTGTCAGTGAAACGGATCAGATCAGTGGTCAGTTCACACGTTGGAGATGGAAGCAGCATCCCAGTGGTTACAGGTGTTATTCACCTGGACAGATTAAGAATTTACATTTTTATATAATATTATATATATATATTATATTTATTATATATTTCTCATGTATATATATAAACTAAAAACCAGAGTTTGATACTTCAGATTGTGGATTTGTTACAGCCAGATACACCCCCCCCCTCTCCCCCCCACCACCCACACACACAGGCAGATGACAGCACTCCCACCACTTCTCACTGTCAGCATCCTGCAGCTTTGCCTCTGTTTCTCTATGGCTTTCTGTGTGTGTGTGTGTGTGTGTGTGTGTGTGTCTGTGTGTGTCTGTGTGTAGAAACACTGCAGGATTTCAAGCTCGTCACATCAGACAAGTTAATGATGGGCTGAATCTCAGCTGTCACACATCTGCTGCTGACACAGCTTTTATTTTGAAAGGTTCTGTTACTGAGCCTGATGGTTTCCACTGTACCGACGCTGGTTTCCTCTCAGTCGTTGAATGGTTTACTGGTTGATGTTTCCAGTCAGACACGTCTCCATGTCTAAAAGCTTTTCCTATAAAAAGACAGTGGAAACCTGCAGAATACAACTAATGAAAAACTGCGTCACTCTGGAGCGTGTCCTCCACTGAGGCTGAACTCTCCTCCACATGATCCACTGCTTCCTCAGTTCACACAGTCAGAGCTCCACTTAACACACTAACTAACACACTAACTAACTAACACACTAACTAACTAACACACTAACTAACTAACACACTAACTAACTAACACACTAACTAACTAACACACTAACTAACTAACACACTAAATAACTAACACACTAAATAACTAACACACTAACTAACACACTTACTAACTAACACACTAACTAACACACTAAATAACTAACACACTAACTAACTAACACACTAAATAACTAACACACTAACTAACACACTAAATAACTAACTCACTAACTAACACACTAACTAACTAACACACTACTTAACACACTAACTAACACACTAACTAACTAACACACTAACTAACACACTAACTAACACACTAAATAACTAACACACTAACTAACACACTAACTAACTAACACACTACTTAACACACTAACTAACACACTAACTAACTAACACAGTAACTAACTAACACAGTAACTAACACACTAAATAACTAACACACTAACTAACACACTAAATAACTAACACACTAACTAACACACTAACTAACTAACACACTACTTAACACACTAACTAACATACTAACACACTAACACACTAACTAACTGACCAACTGACTGACTAATGAACACATTAGCTAACTAACACACTAACTAACACATTAACTAACCAACTAACTAACACTAACTAACACACTAACTAACTAACACACTAACTAACACACTAACTAACACACTAACACACTAACTAACTGACCAACTGACTGACTAATGAACACATTAGCTAACTAACACACTAACTAACACATTAACTAACCAACTAACTAACACTAACTAACACACTAACTAACTAACACACTAACTAACACATTAACTAACTGACTAACTAACACTAACTAACACACTAAATAACTAACACACTAACACACTAACTAACTAACACACTACTTAACACACTAAATAACTAACACACTACTTAACACACTAACTAACACACTAACACACTAACTTACTGACCAACTGACTGACTAATGAACACATTAGCTAACTAACACACTAAGTAACACATTAACTAACCGACTAACTAACACTAACTAACACACTAACTAACTAACACATTAACTAACCGACTAACTAAAACACTAAATAACTAACACACTAACTAACACACTAACTAACTAACACACTAACTAACACACTAAATAACTAACACACTAACTAACACACTAAATAACTAACACACTAACTAACTAACACACTACTTAACACACTAACTAACACACTAACACACTAACTAACTGACCAACTGACTGACTAATGAACACATTAGCTAACTAACACACTAACTAACACATTAACTAACCGACTAACTAACACTAACTAACTAACACACTTACTAACACATTAACTAACTAACACACTAACTAACTAACTCACTAACTAACTGACTGACTAATGAACACATTAACTGACTAGCACACAAACTAACACACTAACTAAGACATTAACTTACTAACTCACTAACTAACTGACTGACTAATGAACACATTAATTAACTAACACACTGACTAACTAACACACTAACTAACACATTAACTAACCGACCAACTAACACTAACTAACACACTAACTAACTAACACACTTACTAACACATTAACTAACTAACACACTAACTAACTAACTCACTAACTAACTGACTGACTAATGAACACATTAACTAACTAGCACACAAACTAACACACTAACTAACACATTAACTTACTAACTCACTAACTAACTGACTGACTAATGAACACATTAATTAACTAACACACTGACTAACGAACACACTAACTAACACACTAGCTAACACACTAACTAACACACTAACTAACACACTAACTATCACACTAACTAATTCACTTAACAATCTGGTTGTCGTCGTTGATATTGTCCTCTTCCTGGTAACACAGCAGCTAATCAGGCTCCAGTGTTGTTCATGGTGCTCAGCCAGTGGCAGCACAGGACAGTAAGAGTGAGTTGAGTGACAGTTCAGGATGATAACCCCGCCCCTCTCCTGTGGCAGATCAAAGGATCTGATCAAAGACGCCATCTTGGACAACGACTTCATGAAGAACCTGGAGCTGTCTCAGACCCAGGAGATCGTGGACTGCATGTACCCGGTGGATTATGGGAAAGACGCGTGCATCATCAGAGAGGGCGACGTGGGCTCCCTCGTCTTCGTCATGGAAGGTGAGGAGACCACTGAGACTTCATTTTGTTGGCTCATATTTTTAAACCTAATTTTGTTGTTCTGAAGGTTTTCATGCAGAGGCTTTGATCTTCATCAGGATTTCTTCCTTCACTTTTTTGTTGAGATTTAGCGTTGATTCTAACTTTTCTGTTTTTTAATGTTAATTATGTTTTGTGTTATTTTTACTGGAACTTCTTTTTTTGTTGTCATGTTTTATGACCTGAACATGAGTCTTTTTGTTTTTAAAGAGTGTGGATCTTGAGGCCTGTGAGACTTTTACTTTGAAGGATGTTTATCAAACTAAACTCATTGTTATGGTTGTAGAAACAGGAAACAGTTCATTCAGCGAGTTGAGACGTGGACTCTTTGTTTGTCTAGAGCTGTTGGCACCAGATGCCCTAACCCTAACCCTAACCCTCAGTGAACCTGAAGCTGAGCAGCAGCTCCGAGTTGATTGGAGCTGAAACAGGAAGTCTCCTGTGCTCAGTCCGACCTTTAGGTTAGAGCTCCTGAAGCCTGTTTCCTGGTTCAACCTGCTTCTTTGAGCTTCGCTAAGAAATGAATATGTGAACTTTTGAGAACAAATTGTTTCTAATATGAAGAATGAAGAACGTCACATGTTCAACATGGTGATGTGTTAAACGTGTTAAACGTGTTAAACGTGTTAAACTGAGGTCACCTCAGGTCGGCTCCTTTCAGGAGGATTTGAGAACCTTTGTCTCAGTGGTTCTGGATCACAATGGTCCAGATGGACGCTCCTCTGCCCGTGGGAGTTAGCGGCGGATCACACCTCGACAGAACGCTCAAATGTGTGATTTTTGAAAAGAGTCTGGTTTATGCAGAAAACACTGATGGACACACAGTGTTTGTTCAACTGATGTGTGTGTGTGTGTGTGTGTGTGTGTGTGTGTGTGTGTGTGTGTGTGTGTGTGTGTGTGTGTGTGCGAGAGCGGGGGGGTAAGTGGGTCACTGCTAAAATAGATATTACAACATGTCCCTGTCTCTAGTGGGCGAGTGAGCTTCAGACCTGAGTTTATGAACTAATTACTGTAATACACACGATCTTCAGTGGGCTGACTCAGAAGTCGTGACAACGCTGCGTCGTCGATCGACAGAAACAAGAGAAGAAGAAGAAGAAGAAGAAGAAGAAGAAGAAGAAGAAGAAGAAGAAGAAGAAGAAGAAGAAGCAGAAGAAGAAGAAGAGTGTGTTTAAACTGTCAGAGGAAATGAGGAGAGAAAGACAGAGCTAATTCATGATTGGATGATCCGATCAACGTGTGTGTGTGTGTGTGTGTGTTTGTGTGTGTGTGTGTGTGCGCGTGTGTGTGTGTGTGTGTGTGTGTGTGTGTGTGTGTGTGTGTGTTGGAAGTGGGGAGGGGCGCAGATGGCAGCTAAATATATTGACTTCTATTACAGGAAGAGGAAGTGATCCCTAAAAACAGACTACGAGGAAGATTGATTGTGTGTGTGTGTGTGTGTGTGTGTGTGTGTGTGTGTGTGTATGTGTGTGT
The DNA here is from genome assembly GCF_949316205.1 of Platichthys flesus. Classification (NCBI taxonomy): domain Eukaryota; kingdom Metazoa; phylum Chordata; class Actinopteri; order Pleuronectiformes; family Pleuronectidae; genus Platichthys; species Platichthys flesus. The sequence continues at coordinate 20,826,775 of NC_084964.1, forward strand.
GTGTTTGTTTTACATAATGAGACAAAACTGCTTCATCTGTTTGTTCCTCCACAGCATTAATGAGCAATAATTCATAACACACACACAGTTTGATGCCTGAACACAAGCTCCTCTGAAAACCTCCTGAGATGTTTAGGAGCTATACAATATTGTTTACTGCCACAGATTTTATTTATTTTACTTACGTTAAAATTCCAGAAATAAAAAATATTAAATATGTTGTTGTGTGTTAATCCACTCATTACATTCCATTTCCTGAACATCTGTCTCCACTGATTAACACAATTCAGTGTCTCTTCCTGCCGTGGTTCCTCGTGAACATCTCATCAACCCCCCCCCCCCCCCCCGCTTCAAACACCACCACCTCCACCTGCAGCAGGGAACCTGGGTCTGAACCAAAAACCTCACAGACACACACACACAAACATACAAACACACACACACACAGCTCTCTGGTGGATGCGGTTGACATGGCAACCTGTTGGATGACCATATTTGGCATTAAAATGTTTTCCCTGTTTCAGTCTGTAGAAGAAGAAAAGAAAAAGAAAGGGATGTGAACCTATGAAAGAACGGAGGATGAAAAGTGTATTTATACCTTTGTGAGGACCAGACTTTATTCAATGGACTGTTGGAGGATTTGTATGGAAACAAAGTGAGTCAGTGTTGATCCTGTGAGTGTGCATGTGTGTGTGTGTGTGTGTGTGTGTGTGTATGTCTGTGTGTGTGTGTGTGTAAACATCTACAGTATGTAAGTTCACCTTCAACAAGAGTCAGGACAAACTACTGAAAACCTGTTACAATTACGTAGAAACCTCAGAGACACATGTCACATCATCAGGATTAAAGTTGTCAGCAGCATTGATGAGGGTAGACCTCTTGAAGAATAACTTCTATATGTCAATCACTCCTGATGCATCATATTCTGTGTTCAGCAACCAGCAAGACCATGATCCACCATCCAGATCAGATCCACTAGAGTCCACAGTCATTGTCCACTGCCTCCAGTTAGGATCCATCATCAGCTGCCACCTCGGTCCTGGTCCACCACCATCTGATGCCAACGTGACACAGGATCCTCCATTACCACTACGATCAGCCAGCACGATATAGAATCCACCAAACTGGATCAAACTGGATCCACCACCACGACCTCTGCTCCACAAATCATAATCCATGATGTGGCCACTGAGGCCCTGGATCTGCAGAGATAAAGCAAATGGACTCGGGGAAGAGGTCAAGGGTCAATATGAATTACTTCAATGGAATAGGGATGAAGAAGAGGAGGAGAAGCTGGAAGGAGAAGCTCTGTGTGTCATGGGTCATAAACTCCTTTGCACCATCAGGTGTGTTTGTCTTGTAATCAATGATACTGGCCGAACTGGAGGCTACACTGAGGCTCAAGGTAAATCTGACTGGGTACTGGTTTGTATGGTAGAACGATGAAAACCATGTGACCCACTCAGTAGATCAGACATCAGTACCTCTAACCCTTTTTAGACTAAACGCTTCCTATTTTAGAACATAGGACAAGTAACGTTCTGCTGCACTAATCAATGCATAGAGCCAGTTGATGTTCTCGACCTTCTGGACCGGGAGCAGCAGAACTAAGAGCAGGTCTGAGACTGGACCAGCTCTAACTATAAACTTTATCGGGGTTTTTGTTTGTTGATAAGAAATACTTCATTTTCTTTCTTATTTATGCCTGTCTCTCTCTCTCTCTCTCTCTGTCCCTGTCCCACTGTGTGTGGATGTCTCTCGTCCAGAGGGGAAGGTGGAGGTGACTAAAGAGGAGATGAAGTTGTGCACAATGGGACCAGGAAAAGTGTTTGGAGAACTCGCCATCCTCTACAACTGCACCCGCACGGCTACTGTCCGGAGTGAGTACACCGAGTGTGTGTGTGTGTCAGTGTGTGTGTGTGTGTGTCTGTGTGTGTGTATTAGTGCGCACCATTAGATAATGTGTTTCTGAGGTGTTTAAGTATTGGAATCTCTGTTTTATCTGAGTTTAATAAGAGAAGGTCACAGAACTGTTTGTTTCTCTATAATGAACTGATGGTCTTGACCGTCAATGTAAAAGCCTTGAGATCATGTAAATAATGATATAAATAAAATTGAATTTAATTGAATTCTCTTTTAATAAACTGGTACCCCCCCCCCCCCAGAGGCTGAACCATCTCCTACTGGAACCTTTAAAGGTTAAGAAGCATGAGTTCTTATTGGAGCTCAGCCTTCAACATCTAAACCTCTGATGGTTCAACCCAAGAGTCGGGCCTCAGCCTCTCTAGATCCAAACTGTCCACAGACTGGTCTCTAGATCCAGACTGTCCACATACTGGTCTCTAGATCCAGACTGTCCACATACTGGTCTCTAGATCCAAACTGTCCACATACTGGTCTCTAGATCCAAACTGTCCACAGACTGGTCTCTAGATCCAAACTGTCCACACACTGGTCTCTAGATCCAAACTGTCCACATACTGGCCTCTAGATCCAAACTGTCCACAGACTGGTCTCTAGATCCAAACTGTCCACAGACTGGTCTCTAGATCCAGACTGTCCACATACTGGTCTCTAGATCCAGACTGTCCACATACTGGTCTCTAGATCCAAACTGTCCACATACTGGTCTCTAGATCCAAACTGTCCACAGACTGGTCTCTAGATCCAAACTGTCCACACACTTGTCTCTAGATCCAAACTGTCCACATACTGGCCTCTAGATCCAAACTGTCCACAGACTGGTCTCTAGATCCAGACTGTCCACATACTGGTCTCTAGATCCAAACTGTCCACAGACTGGTCTCTAGATCCAGACTGTCCACATACTGGTCTCTAGATCAAAACTGTCCACGAACTGGTCTCTAGATCCAAACTGTCCACACACTCGTCTCTAGATCCAAACTGTCCACATACTGGTCTCTAGATCAAAACTGTCCACGAACTGGTCTCTAGATCCAAACTGTCCACACACTCGTCTCTAGATCCAAACTGTCCACATACTGGTCTCTAGATCCAAACTGTCCACGAACTGGTCTCTAGATCCAAACTGTCCACATACTGGTCTCTAGATCCAAACTGTCCACATACTGGTCTCTAGATCCAAACTGTCCACGAACTGGTCTCTAGATCCAAACTGTCCACAGACTGGTCTCTAGATAAAAACTGTCCACATACTGGCCTCTAGATCCAGACTGTCCACATACTGGTCTCTAGATCCAAACTGTCCACAGACTGGTCTCTAGATCCAAACTGTCCACGAACTGGTCTCTAGATCCAGACTGTCCACATACTGGTCTCTAGATAAAAACTGTCCACATACTGGCCTCTAGATCCAGACTGTCCACATACTGGTCTCTAGATCCAAACTGTCCACATACTGGTCTCTAGATCCAAACTGTCCACGAACTGGTCTCTAGATCCAGACTGTCCACATACTGGTCTCTAGATAAAAACTGTCCACATACTGGCCTCTAGATCCAGACTGTCCACATACTGGTCTCTAGATCCAAACTGTCCACATACTGGTCTCTAGATCCAAACTGTCCACATAATGGTCTCTAGATCCAAACTGTCCATATACTGGTCTCTAGAGCAGCTGGATTACCAAACTGACACTTTCCTCCAGTAGAAGCTGCAGCTTCATTCCGTGTTTCACTTCCACACGTCCACACGTCCACACGTCCACACGGCCGCAGGACGCTGATCTGGTTTCAGGAGAAGAGACGGAACAGGTCTGTGGGCAGAGTGGGAGGAACGAGGCTGCAGTCACAACCAACACAACCACAACTCCGACTGTGTGTGTTTGTGTGCACGTGTTTGTGTAACTCTAACTGTTGTCAAGGTTTCCTGGTAGAGTGCTTGTTAAGCACTGGTTGCCAGGCAACACCATCCAGTCCAACCATTGAGCCAAGTTTTGTCATCGGCATCTCTTGGCAACAGCGCTGGGCTCAAGGGGATTGGTCGACTGAAGCCGCAGTCGATCACGTTAGCGTGTTCACGTTAACACAGCACGCACAACTCAAACTCGTCACCACAACACACTGTAGCTGATTCTTAACAAAGAGGAAATTCAAGGTTTGGTTTGAAATCATCAAATCAGATGTTTGTACAGGTTGAAGCTGTCGAGCCAAGGTCGGAAAAGGGGAGGAGCCAGTGTAGCTGAAAACAAGTGGACACATATCTACTTTTTAAACTTGAACACATTACATTTCAAAATATTGATAGGTGTGTTAGAGGTGGCAGAGTAATGTTATGGAAATTATCAAAGTTATAGAATTATCTTTCTGGAGTTTACTTCTGTATCTGCAGCCGGCTCCAGGGTCCAATCAAGGAGACTTAGAATAGATATTTAAATATACTAATAAACATGAACTGTGTAGTACTCTGTAGTTGTGTAATTCTGTGTAGTACTGTGTAGTTGTGTCTAGTACTGTGTAGTACTGTGTAGTTCTGTGCAGTACTGTGCAGGTCTGTGTAGTACTGTGTAGTTCTGTGTAGTACTGTGTAGTACTGTGTAGTACCAGATGGTACAGGGTAAGAAGCTTCATTGTACCATGAAGTACCAACATGTAGTTTTACTCTGAAGGATTTTCTCTTGCTCCTGTGCTTCATGTTGCCTAGCAACCACTGGTCGCTGCTTTAATAAGGTGAACGCACAGATGCTTGTACTGTTGCCATGACAACACCTGCTCGCTGTATGCACACACAGAGACACACAAATTCTTGTACTTGTATGTCAGTGAGGACACTGGTTGGCATGTCCTCACTCTGTGGGTGTATGCAGTACAAGTACACACACACACACAGATACACACACACACACACAAACACACACGCACACACACACACAAATACACACACACACAGATCATGTATTACCACAGCTTGTTGTCAGTGTCAGTTCATGATGTGTAAACTCCACACGCTAACAACATGTGTTCCTCAGCTCTGACACACGTGAAGCTGTGGGCCATCGACCGTCAGTGTTTCCAGACGATCATGATGAGAACTGGACTCATCAAACACGCAGAGTACATGGACCTGCTGAGCAGGTGACCCGACACTGTCTCTTTGACTCTTTGACTCTTTGTCTCTTTGACTCTTTGTCCCTCTGTCTCCATGTCCTGTGTCTCGTTGTCTCGTTGTCTCTTTGTCTCTTTGTCTCTTTGTCTCTTTGTCTCTTTGACTCTTTGTCTCTTTGACTCTTTGTCCCTCTGTCTCCATGTCCTGTGTCTCTTTGTCTCTTTGTCTCTTTGTCTCTTTGACTCTTTGTCTCTTTGACTCTTTGTCCCTCTGTCTCCATGTCCTCTGTCTCTTTGTCTCCATGTCCTCTGTCTCTTTGACTCTTTGACTCTTTTTCTCTTTGACTCTTTGACTCTTTGACTCTTTGTCTCTTTTGTCCCTCTGTCTCCATGTCCTCTGTCTCTTTGTCTCCATGTCCTGTGTCTCTTTGTCTCTTTGTCTCTTTGTCTCTTTGACTCTTTGTCTCTTTGACTCTTTGTCCCTCTGTCTCCATGTCCTCTGTCTCTTTGTCTCCATGTCCTCTGTCTCTTTGACTCTTTGACTCTTTGACTCTTTGTCCCTCTGTCTCCATGTCCTCTGTCTCTTTGTCTCCATGTCCTCTGTCTCTTTGTCTCTTTGCAGCGTTCCGACCTTCAAGGTTCTTCCAGAGGAAACTCTCCGTAAACTGGCCGACGTCATGGAGGAGGTGAGACCTGGACTGTGTCTCCATGACGAAGGGTTTATCACCTGGAGAACAGGTGTTGTTAGTTGTCATGACTTCCTGATTGTGTGTGTGTGTGTGTGTGTGTGTGTGTGTGTGTGTGTTCAGACACACTATGAAGACGGCGAGTTCATCATCAGACAGGGCGCCCGCGGCGACACCTTCTTCATCATCAGCAAGGGAAAGGTACTGATTGGTTCTTCACTGATGATGTATTGATCAGCTGACTCTCGTGGTCGCCTGCTGTCACATGTTCATCACACTCACCAGGTGAACGTGAGCGAGGAGAACTCAGCCAATCAGGAGCCAGTTCACCTCCGAGAGCTCGTCAGGGGAGACTGGTTTGGAGAGAGAGCGCTGCAGGGGTGAGAGAGTGTGACCTCATGGTGGCGCTAGAGAACAGTGGAGGTCACTACAATGAGTGTGTGTGCGTGTGTGTGGGGGGGAGGGGGGGGTCATTTTGACTGTCTGTTGTGTGTCAAACGTGTCAACAATCCAGGTTCAGTTTGTGTGACGACATTTTGATAATGATTTTGAAAACATCAAATGTTTAAATTAAAGATAATTTCACAGAATGAAGAAACTACATTTGAATAAATTAGTGTTTTGAGAAAATGTCGACTGTTTCTTCAGAGAAACTTTTTTAAATGTGTCTTAGGAAAGTGAGTAAATTATTTTAAATTGAAAATATTTTATAAAATGTACTTTGAAGAATTGTTTCGTGTAAATCTCCCGACTTGTATAGATCAGAAAAGTCTTATGAAGAGAGGACAGTTTGGGGAATACAGTTTTGTAATATAATCATGATAAATTATATTTATTACATAATACATATTTAATGCATGTTCAATGCAACAAAAGAAAAATTAAAAGTGTTTAGTTAAAAGGAGATTTGTGTGTCCACAGGGAGGACGTGAGGACAGCCAGCGTCATCGCTGCCGACACGGTCACCTGCCTGGTCATCGACAGAGAGTAAGAAATCCACTTTTCACATTGATATGAGTAATTCATCATATCAATAATTCAGAGGACATTATAACTAAGCTGTGAGGAACCACAACAACAAATCACAAAACACAACAACAGCAGAAACCAGAGCTGCTGCTCCAGCTCGAACATCTCCGACCTGGGGACCAGGAGCTGGAGGAGCAGCAGCAGCTAGATGGAGTGAAGACGTGTGAATAAACAAATCTATAATCCATAACACATAACACGTCTCCTCCTCTGAAGGTCCATGATCTGCAGCTGAGACAAGAAGAAGTTTAAAGTAACATCAAATAGAAACAATCAACATTTATAACAAAACAGTCTCATGTAAATGTCAGATGAACATTACTTCCTGTTTTAATTAATTAAATAAAAATCTAATGTTTCTTAAAAACTCCTGCTGGTGTATTTAAAGCTGCGTGATGCCCTCTGCTGGTTCCCAGACAAACTACACCCTCACCACTCTACTCGTTTCATATAATACTTCTGTTGTATGTAGTTCATTCAGTTTATATAGTGTGAGTAAATGTATGTATAATTTAATATAAATTGTTTCTGTGTAATTTCGTGATTGGCTGTTTCCTCTGCCGCAGCTCGTTCAAGCATCTGATTGGTGGATTAGACGACGTCTCAAATAAAGGTTACGAGGACGCTGAAGCTAAAGCAAAGTAGGTTTAACACACACACACACTGAGTCAAAATACTATTACTCTGAACATTAACATCAAATCTTTTCTTACATTAAACTGAACTCATGTAAATTAATTAAACGACACAGATTCAGTTCTTTGTTGTTTCATCACTTTCATCACAGATGTTTTATTATTGTTCAGTTTCTGCTGCTCTGATGTTTGATGATTGTCTCAATATTAAAAGTTTTGTTATGACTTAAGTTATTAATAATAAATATAACTATTTTGTTCAGCTTTTAAAATAAAATACACAAAAAGATTCACAAAAGCATCTGTTCATTTTAACGGAAGTGTTGTTATGTTTGTCACATGTCAGTGTGTGTGTGTGAGTGTGTGTGTGTAACTGGAAACTCAGTGCTGCTTACGTCACATGATCTAATAATACCAGCGTTGTGGGTCAGGCTGAAGGACGCAGAGACGTCTCCATCCTGTTTTATGATAACAATAATCTGCTCAGATTAATTCATCACTTTCAGCTGAACGCACATTCTCATGTATCTGTCTGAGTCCCTTAGAAGTACAAATACCTCAAAAGTACAAATACCTCAAAAGTACAAATACCTCAGAAGTACAAATACCTCCACACACACATACAGAGTTGGATGTGTTGCTGTCTTGTCGTGTATCAGGTGACAGGTCATGTGACAGAGTGAAGCTGAAGCAGACATCTCCTCTTATGGTATAAATCAAATACCACACACACACACACACACACACACACACACACACACTTTTCCTTTACACCAGTGATATTTCCCATCATGCCCTTCATGTGGGGGTGTCTTGCTCAGGGACACTTGGGCAGGGAAGGTCTGAGGATTTGCACTCCTCACTATCACAAACTATATTTAGATGTTTACGAGTCGTCCTCTGGCCGAGCGGCTGCTGAGCTCTGGTTCCAGGAAATAGTCCTGTCCCTGTTTTCGGATGTTTGCTGCTTGAGATCACGATCATGTGACACCGGAGCTGAATCCACAGAAAAGTTTAGTTCACCCCAAAACTTTAAAAAGACACAAATTGATTTGTACAAATTAAATAAAAAAACAGACAAATGCAAGACAAGCGTAAATCTGTCAAAATAAAAGCATAAAGGTGAATTCACACCTGAGCCTTTTGGACTTGTTTAGACGACAGACGCATTATATTGATTCTAAAGTCGTGAACACAACATCTGACATATTATTGTTTATAAATCATTTGTGTAAACATGGGATCAAGAACATCCTCGAGCGGGTCAACACAACCAGAGGTGTTTTACTTCCTGTTGTGAAGACGATGAATGAATGTTTACTTTGGAATGTGGACATTTCATCTGAAACTGAACAGATGATCAGACTCATGAGTCCAGTCGATGGTGTTGAACAGACGCAGAGGAACCAGGGGACGTCCTGAACGTCCTGCTGACCTCTGAAGTTGAGACGTCTGCTTGTGGGGACAGTTTGTCCTCCTTCTGTCTTTCACTCTATTTGATGGCAGAGCTGCGTTTACTGTGTGAACCTCTCAGCAATGTTTCCATGTGCTAAAAATACCAGCGGCGTCCTGGTCTTCTCAGGTTGACTTCACTCCAGGACTCGCTCCAACCAGACGTGGACGGATGTCTTCGAGTCTTTCTTTTAGTCGTAGTTTTGGTGTAGAAATAGAATTTGTTTTTCTGGAAAAGTTTGTGTCCTGGAACAAGCTGCGACTTTCTGCTTGTGTGATGACTCCCTGTCTGGGTTTCGTCTCTTCTGGATTCTGACGTCCTGCAGCCGGGTTTTAACCTTAATGCACAAAGAGGATCTGGATCTGCAGCGCCGGTCCGAGCCGAGCAGAGCCGCGCTCCGCCCTCATCATGTGAACTGGAACCCGTCCTTCGAGACGGCTCTCCTCCGGACGCTGTGCCGAACCTTCTCGTGAGGATCGGACTCGTTCGGGTTTCTCCTCCAAACCTTTCTTTGCACTTTTCTTCTGTCTTTAAGCAAGTGACTGATGTCTGCCTGAAGATCAACGACTCAAACGATTTTTAAATTTTTACGATTGACTACGATCCTGAAGAGGTTTCATGTTTAGAATTCTTTGGTGAAGCAGTAGACGAGTTTAGAGAAGACAGGAAGTTCATCGGATCGTCTGCTGAACGCTCAGATTGAAGTTTGGACATGAGGGAGTTGCTTTCCGTCCCGGTGAGGCGGCAGAGAGAGCGACTCTCCAGCCTCCCTGCCCCCCCGACCTCCTCCATCACCTCCTTCTCCATCCAGACCTCCAGGAAGTTCCCCTTCTTCCGCGTGGTGAAGTGCTGCAGGTACGAGTGGAGCGTGAGCACGTTGAGGAGTCGACCGCGTCCCGCTCAGATGCTTCCTAACGTTCCTCATGGTCATTCCTGTGATTTGATTTCAGATACGCGGCGGAGAACGTCTTCTTCTCCAGCCTGAAGCTGAGCGACTTCAACATCATCGACACGCTGGGAGTCGGAGGCTTCGGCCGCGTGGAGCTGGTACCACCACTCACATGTCACCACAGCACACCTGGCTGCACTGGTTTCAGTCGGAAACCAGTTTGAAACCAGTTGAACTTTTGAAATGTTTGATTAGGTTCAGATTTTCAGATTTTGAAACCAGTCTCAGTTCAGTGTGATCAGATTTAAATGAACTGGAACCAGTTCAAATAAGTTTTAGAGCATTTTGAAGCCAGATTTATATTCAGACCAGTGTTTGTGTGTGTGTGTGTTTGTGTGTGTGTGTGTTCTCGTCGGTGTGTAGTTATTTGAATTATTTGACGGATGGATAGGTGACTGGAGGGTGTGGCCTGTGGTGCATTGCCCCTGTGGGGGCGGGGTTCTGTGCCGCAGGAGGCGGAGTCTGACAGAGTTGAAGGTCGTAGGGGAAGCCCTGCGGAGGGCGTCCCCGCTCAGGGTTTCCCATCATGCCCCTGGGTCCGGTGTCCTGAGTCGCTCGGTCAGCGTGAAACTCAACACCAAGAACAACCGACCTCTGACCTCCAGACTGTCGCTCTGCCCCCCCCAACAGTACACCGACTCCTCGTCTTCATCAGCTTCACATTAACCTGGTGGAACATTCAAAACCTGACTCACCAGCTCAGTTACTTTACTCAGGTAGTAATAGAACTCAGGTAATCAGATTACATTGATATTGAGAGTATAAACATTTTATATCCTCCAGCCACCAGTGAACAGACACACACACACACTCACACACATACAGTACACACACACTCACACACTCATGAGAAAGGTGCGGCCTATGACAAGTCAGAGTTAGAGCTCATATAACGTAACATGAAGAACATCCACAAATAGAGGATTGTGTCATTTGTGTGTGAGTGTGTGTGTGAGTGTGTGTTTTATAATTTGAACTGACACTGTCACATGATGCATCTCCATAATGTCAAAAGTCAAAGTAGAGTTTCACGTGTTAAATGTTTTAACATCAGATCGTTAATAATAGAAGTTGTTCTGTGTTTTTGTGACGTGTGTCATCACTGGTTTGAATAAGTGTGTGTTGTTGTTTTTCAGGTGCAGCTGAAGAACGATGAAGCAAAGACGTTCGCCATGAAGATCCTGAAGAAACGACACATCGTGGACACGAGACAACAAGAACACATCCGCTCCGAGAAGGTCATCATGACCGAGGCTCACTCGGACTTCATCGTCAGGTCACTCCTCTTCTTCATCGCTATCTTCATCAAACCTCCTCACTGTCTGCACACCACAGTCTTCATCACAGGATGTCATGTGATCAAATGCTCCATCGTCATGAAGACTTCTAAGAAAACAAATCAATTTAAGTTTATTTATATTAAAAAGTAATTTTCACTTCACTTTAGACGTTAATGTTTGTGTTGCTGTAGTTTTCAAAATAAAAGAAAGTCTCTTGGCTTTCAGAATAAAAACCTTTGAATCATCCTTTCCAACAGGAAAAATCAAGGTTATATTTTTTTGATGATATTTTTAAGAAAACTACTCAAAGGCAGAAGTTTCATAATTACCTTTAATACATGATATAATTGAATATATGAATATATAATATAACATGTGATGTCTGGGTTGTGTTCAGGTTGTATCGGACGTTTAAAGACAGTAAATATCTGTACATGCTGCTGGAGGCTTGTCTGGGAGGAGAGCTGTGGACCATCCTGAGAGACAGGTACTCGTCCTGAGACACTCACTGTGTTCAACTGTTACCTGTTCCAACAGCGACACCTAGTGGTCGGAGGTGTTGTGTTTCAGGTCTCATGAACGTCTTCATTGAATTTCTTCATATTTGGCACAAATAAAAACTCAAAGGTCAAAGGTCAAAGTAACTCTTGAGCGTGATATCTCAAATCTGTCTCTAGAGCATTTCTTCACGTTCTGACCATAAACTAAAATAGTCTTAAAGACATGTGAATAATGTTAATTCCTCTTTAATATTGTTACTTAATCTTAAATGATATTAAATCTTTAACACACTTTAATAATGGGGGGCCCTCTCCACTCAGGGGCTCGTTTGAAGACTCGACCACCAGGTTCTACACGGCCTGTGTCGTGGAAGCCTTCTCCTACCTGCACGCCAAAGGAATCATCTACAGAGACCTGAAGCCGGAGAACCTCATACTGGATAGTCGAGGATACGCCAAGCTGGTACACACACACAAGCACACACACACTCACACGCACATACACACACACAGGAGAGGTTAACACTAACCCACAGAGTCAAGGGGAAACCTCCAGATTTGATTTTTCATTCTTTGTACAAAGCAAAGTAAAACTCAGACCAGAGGTAAGAAATCACTTTTCATCGTTTTCGATCTGCTCCGTCATTTCAGGTCGACTTTGGTTTTGCCAAGAAGATCGGTTTCTGTAAGAAGACGTGGACGTTCTGCGGGACGCCGGAGTACGTGGCTCCAGAGATCATCCTCAACAAAGGTCACGACGTCTCTGCAGACTACTGGTCTCTGGGCATCCTGATGTTCGAGCTGCTGACCGGCAGGTGAGGACACACACCTGCCGGGGTCAGTCAGTTGTAGCTCTGGGAATGTCAGTCTCACAGTGTCCATTTGTGTCTCCAGTCCCCCGTTCTCAGGCCCAGACCCAATGAAAACCTACAACATCATTCTGAGAGGTATCGACATGATCGAGTTCCCCAAGAAGGTCACCAAGAATGCAGCCAGCCTCATAAAGAAGCTCTGCAGGTAGGGGGCGCTGTGTGGCAGTTTGTGAATTCAGCTCAAATCTCCAGAACAAACCTCTGAACTTCAGCTGCTTGTGTCACAGAGACAATCCGTCAGAGAGACTCGGAAACCTGAAGAACGGAGTCAAAGACCTTCAGAAGCACAAGTGAGTGAGTCGACGCAGACCTCCGCCAACCTTCAGCGACAGCGTCATCAGTAATAATGAATTAAAGTGAAGCTGTGTTTGTGTTGTCAGGTGGTTTGAAGGTTTTAACTGGGAGGGTCTAAAGAAAGGAACCCTGACTCCGCCCATCACACCTGACGTGAGTAGAAGAAGAAATCTATGTTTAATTTGCCTGATTTAATAATGGAGGAAAGATGCACTAACTGTTTATATGTTTACATGCTTGTGTTTCATGGCACTAACTGTGAACCCAGCTTTATTCTGCCTGGGGCCATTTCTTGCATCTTTCGCTCCAATCATCAGTTTTCTCATAATAATAATAAAGCTGAAGCTAGGGATGAAGATTGAGATGAAGAGCATGTGATGTTCTTCTGTCCAGGTTTCTTCTCCAACTGACACCAGCCACTTCGACAGTTTCCCTGAAGACACGGACGAGCCGCCACCAGACGACAACACTGGATGGGACTTTGACTTTTAAAGTAAACCTGAAGCTCTGAAGATAAAGAGGACGAATGAAACCAATTATACTGCGTGTCTCCACCTGAAGAGCCTGGGACGTCTGAGCAGGGCTGGACCCTTTGGGAATCAAACCTTCAACGTTTTGTCGGGACATCGTGTCCCCAAATTAGTTGAGCACTATCATTTCTCACAAGTGGGTCAAAATAACTTTGGCAACACAAGTTAACATGGTTTAAAAAACAGTTAGACCAGCTCCCTTCAGCTCCACCTGGAGGGCAACAAAGACACTGCAGCCAGCAGGAAACCTCTGCGCCTATCAAGTGTCCTCTCATCCCTGGATGACCTTTGACCCCTCTTAGGGTCGACTTCCTATCCTTGACATCTGGATGGTGAGTTGAGGGGTCGGGCGAAGGAGAGGAAGTGAAGCTTAAGGTCACTATGATGCTTTCACTTCATGATTCATCAAAACCACAATTTGAAACACAGAACTCTTCACTTTCCTGTCGTGTAACACAAAGACAGAGTCTGAGACAACTGAAGAAGAACCAGCTAACATCGGCCTCCTCTTCTTTTTAAATAACTGAAGAGTTTTTTAAATTCATAAGATGTTCAGCCTCATGACTTCTCAGTTAATCAACACAGAAGAACCAGTTTGTCAAATAAAGAAAGAAAACTTTGAAGAGTTGAAGTCGACCTGATAATCGATGATTTGATCAGTTTGTGATGCATCCACAGAAGTATAAGGGTTTCACGTTGGTACGAAGCCTTTTTATTCGCAGTCTGATCGTGTTGTGATATTTTTGTGAAACCATCAGTGAAGTGATTCTGTGAGCTCTGCATGAAAATAACGTGTTCCATTTTCACCTCCAGAGGGCGATGTTGAGTCAGGCACGCATCTTCAACGCACCGGGCCAAGTCCGGCGTCAGAAAGAATTTATCAACATTTAAGGAAAACATTTAGTTTGTTGGTTCCACAGCTGGAGTCAGACCACAGTTAGCTTAGCTTAGCATAGACCGTCCAATGTTTCCCCAACAGCTCTGAAGTCTGAAGAACTTATATCTCATCTGTTGAAAACGTAATCAGAAGACGTAGGAATATGTGTCTTCATCACACAGAACTGGTCTGGATCCAGTGAGGGATCTGGTCTGGATCCAGTGAGGGAACTGGTCTGGATCCAGTGAGGGATCTGGTCTGGATCCAGTGAGGGAACTGCTCTGGATCTAGTGAGGGATCTGGTCTGGATCCAGTGAGGGAACTGGTCTGGATCCAGTGAGGGATCTGGTCTGGATCCAGTGAGGGAACTGCTCTGGATCCAGTGAGGGATCTGGTCTGGATCCAGTGAGGGAACTGGTCAGGATCCATTGAGGGAACTGGTCTGGATCCAGTGAGGGATCTGGTCTGGATCCAGTGAGGGAACTGGTCTGGATCCAGTGAGGGATCTGGTCTGGATCCAGTGAGGGAACTGCTCTGGATCCAGTGAGGGATCTGGTCTGGATCCAGTGAGGGAACTGGTCAGGATCCATTGAGGGAACTGCTCTGGATCCAGTGAGGGAACTGGTCTGGATCCAGTGAGGGATCTGGTTTAGAACAAAACAAACACAGATCAACACGTTTTCTCATTTGTCAAGTTTCATCAAGTCTGGTCAACTTGAAAACGGAAAATTGATTCTGTGATTATATTTAGTGTTTATGAGTTTGTGAAATCAAACTTGATCATCACATATATATTTGTATATATTGGAGTATTTTATGTTGTAGATTATTATTAATATCATTATTTATACGATGCCTGCCATGGTAGCTTTTATGGACCTGACTGTTAAAAACAAAACTAAAAATACATTTTGTGGATCGTTGTATAAGTACTTGCTCTGTGCAATGACAATAAAGTTGAATCTAATCTAATCTGTTTTCAAATGAAAATAAAAGCTATGAATAAAACTGCTCTTCTGTTCTTCTTACAGTTTGATGAAGGTCAGTCGATCAGCTCTGTGCTGCAGTAACACAACCTAAAGACTTCAGCAGTTACATTCACACACGTTAAAGATCAACAACTACACTTTGTTTGGTTTGTTCAACATGATTCAGTGAATCTGTAGCTTTGACTGACACATTCCACAGGAAGCTGCTAACAGCATCACATGTAGTCTCATATTCATAAATCCATATTCATAAAACATCTCATAGATGTTAACAAGGAGCAACTTCCTCTGATCTCAGAGTCACATGTGAGGATCCTCTCCCACTGGACCTGAACACAACAACACAACAACACATCAACACAACAACACAACAACACATCAACACAACAACACACCAACACACCAAAACACTAACAGGAATCACCACATGAGAAGAACGAATGTTTAAAGTGTTTATTCATCGTCTCTGATGGAGATGAAGGAGCACACACACACACACACACACACACACACACACACACACACACACACACACACACACACACACAACATAAACACACACACTTTTTTATGAATGGGATGACGTCATTAACATCCCCTCCCCCACCGCTGCGGGAAAAACCTCACGATCAGAGAGACACGCATCATCTTCCTCTTCATCAGTGAACGTCAGAGACACACGCATCATCTTCCTCTTCCTCTTCATCAGTGAGCGTCATCATAAGCTCCAGCTGAGCGCACTCCCTCCGGTCCTGGATAATTCCTGACAACACTGCGATCATCACTACAACCACAGGGACCGGCTAGTCACTGGAGTGCAGCGAGATAAAGGTTTACATTGCTGAACTGTTCACGTGTGGAGCGTCACCGACTAGTACCTGGAAGAGCTGGACGACAGGGTGGCATCATGGCTCTAATTACTGGATGGTACCAGTCTAATGCCTGGATAGGAGCGGACTGACTCAGCCTGTGGGGACAGTGTTCTTCCTGAACATCATCCTCATTAAATGAGTCCGTGCCGGGGCCTGGGATCTGGCTAACACCTGGCAGATCCTCACCTCCACAGTGCCCTCGGACCTGGTCATTTGGTGAAGCCTCCCCCAGGGACCAGGGTAATCTCTGGATCCGAGTCTCTGGCATGTTCTGTTTCTGCCTGCAGAGCTCCCTGCTGAAGCTCCAGGGACCGGAGGTGGAGGGGGGGCCCTCGCGGGGTCCGTCCCCAGAGGAGAGCCCCCCTGCCCTGGGCAGCAAGGGGCAGAGGAGCCCCTGTGGGCCCGCGGAGCTCCGAGGGAAGGAGGAGAAGACCCGGGTCCTGTGTCACGGTGTCCCCCCCGAGGACAGCCGACAGACAGGTACAGGTCTGACCTGTCTGTACCGTCTGTCTGTTCATGTCTGTCTGTACCTGTCTGTCTG
This sequence comes from Platichthys flesus, assembly GCF_949316205.1. Lineage (NCBI taxonomy): Eukaryota > Metazoa > Chordata > Actinopteri > Pleuronectiformes > Pleuronectidae > Platichthys > Platichthys flesus. Next base: position 20,843,306 of record NC_084964.1, read on the forward strand.
TACCTGTCAGTCCCTGTCTGTCTGCATGGTCCAGTCTGTCTGTACCTGTTGGTTCCTGTCTGTCCGTACCGTCTGTCTGTTCCAGTCTGTCTGTACCTGTCTGTTCCTGTCTGTCTGCATGGTCCAATCTGTCTGTACCTGTCTGTTCCAGTCTGTCTGTACCTGTCTGTAACTGTCTGTGTCTGTCTGTCCCTGTCTGTCTGCATGGCCCAATCTGTCTGTACCTGTCTGTTCCAGTCTGTCTGTTCCTGTCTGTTCCTGTCTGTCTGTACCTGTCAGTAGTATCTATTGATCTACCTCCAGGATGTTGTGATGTGTCAGTATAAAGGTGTGTCCAGGTGTTAGACGGGGCCCTGGGGATGCAGGAGTAGAAGCTTTGAATAGGGGATGGTCAGAGCCTCGTTCCATTACAGAACCACTTCCACCTGAACAACCTGAGCTGATCGGTGGTTCTGGTGGTTCTGGTGGATCAGGTGGTTCTGGTGGATCAGGTGGTTCTGGTGGATCAGGTGGTTCTGGTGTTTCAGGTGGTTCTGGTGGATCAGGTGGTTCTGGTGTTTCAGGTGGTTCTGGTGGATCAAGTGCATCAGGTGGTTCTGGTGGATCAGGTGGTTCTGGTGGATCAGGTGGATCAGGTGGTTCTGGTGGTTCTAGGATTCAGCAGATGGAAACATGGGTTTCATTCAGAACAGAACCTTCTCTTGTGTGTTTACAGAGCTGCTCCCGGTCCTGGGCAGAACCCCCCAGTCCCCCAGACTCCAGCCCAGCCAGCAGCCCCTGACCCCCGATGGAGCGCTGCCCCCCGCTCCTCCCCGCTCCCCCTACTCCCCCCGGAGGAGCAGCCCCAGATGTGAGGGGGTGGGAGAAGGTGGGGGAGGAGAAGGAGGGGCTCTGCTCCAGCTGCTGGCGGGGGGGCCCAGCCCCCTCCCCTCCCCAAGATGCCTGAGCAGCCTGAGGTTCAACTGTGACACGGACACGCCTCCATCCCCCCCCTGCAGCCAGCAGTACAGACTGTGAGTGTGACCTGTAACTGACCCTCTGTCTGTAGGACTGACCCGTCTCATATTCTCAGGTCCCAGTTTGTCTCCTCGTCTTTAACCAGTGAGACGTCCTCTGTTCTTCAACAAGAGACAAAGTACTGAACCCTTCAACAGGTGGAGAAGGTGGAGACCTCAGAGACACATGTGAGGACCCGTCTCCAGGACGGACACTAGTCCACAGACGTCCCGTGTCTCAGAGGACATCAGAGATCAGATTAGAAACAGTTTGTAGCAGAGCTGAAGATCAAGGACCTGATGGATGGAGACGTCTTGTTGTCCTGATCTGACCATGTTCTTCTTCCCGTTGACATGTTGTCAGTGATTACCTGTGTGGTTGTGTCCAGGTCTCGGGGTCGGGGGGACAGGACGGAGGCATTGGAGGACGACTGCCCCCCCGCCATCCCCCTCCTCACCAGACAGATTCAGACGCTGAAGAAGAAAGTTCGAAAATTTGAGGATCAGTTTGAGCAGGAGATGAACTACAAGGTAAACCCAGCAGGGACCGGAGTCCAGCTCACAAACTGGTCCAGGACCAGTTCCAGACCAAAGACCAGTATGATGAAGAAAGTCTCAGAATCACGTTTCACACTGACTTGATTTAAATCACATCCGTCTTCGCTCTGCAGGTTTTCTCATGATTTTCTGTTGTGTTTGTGTCTTTGTGTCTCAGCCGTCGCACAACGACAAATATTCAAACCCAGAGATGATCCGAGTGATGAGCGAGCTGGCCCAGGCCCGGAAGCAGCTGAAAGGTACACACCTGAACAACTGGAAACACACAAGTCCTGACCCGCCAGAGACACTCTAAGTTCTGTGTGTGTGTGTGTGTGTGTGTGTGTGTGTGTGTGTGTGTGTGTGTGTGTGTGTGTGTGTGTGTGTGTGTGTGTGTGTGTGTGTGTGTGTGTGTGTGTGTGTGTGTGTGTGTGTGTGTGTGTGTGTGTGTGTGTGTGTGTGTGTGTGTGTGTGTGTGTGTGTGTGTGTGTGTGTGTGTGTGTGCAGAGCGCAGACTCAGGCAGTCGGTGTTTGAGTCCACGGAGCCGGACGGGTCCGAGAACATCTGCAGGTAGGACTCTGATCCTCTCAGTTCTCCATGAAGATCAAATCCTCTTCTCAGTAAACAGACGACTCAACATCATAGAAGCTCCACCACCAGTGTGTCAGCATCTCACACACACACACACACCTACACAGAACTATGAATGCCTGTGCGCACCGTCACCCACAGTCTGAGTGTGTCCTGCAGGTCCAGCTCCGGGCAGCAGGGGGCGACAGAGCACAAACCAACTCAGGAGGAAACAGTGGAGTCTCTGTTCAGACGTCTGCGAGAGAAGAGACACGAGCTGGGTCTGCCCGACAACATGAAGGTGAGATGTGATGTCATCATGTGATGTCATCACCATGATGCCAAACAAAGAAAGACAAAGATAGTGTGTGTGTGTGTGTGTGTGTGCAGGAGATGACCCAGGCTCAGATGGTGCTGGAGAAGATCACGCTGCAGAAATGTCTTCTGTACTTTGAGAGTCTTCATGGTCGACCAGTGAGTTGTCACTTCCTGTTCACACACAGTGACATCACCGTCAGCTGATTCCGTGTGTTGTCATGGTGACTGTGTGTGCCTGTACCTCAGGGAACCAATCAGGAGAGGAACCTGGTGAAGCCTCTGTACGACAGATACCAGATGATCAAACGTTCACTGTGCGCCAGCCCCATCACCACCATCGTGAGAAATACACACACACACACAGACACACACATCCTGTTGTTTGATCACTGTTATTACACATCTCTGTCATGTGACTCCTCCTATCTCTCAGGAGGAAGAGGACGGATCTGATGAAGACTCCATGAGCTCAGTGACGGTGGTGGAACGTCCTGTCCTCCGTCCTCTCAGAGCAGCCCGTCCTCCAGCCGGGGAGGAGGACAGCGACAGGGACAGCGACCCGGCCTTCGTGTCCCCGATAGACGAAGTGAAAGCCGTCCGTCCACAAGCGGCGGTCACCACGTCCAACCTGCACGAAGCCTCCAGGTCTGGAAACCCTCCCACCACACATCCCAGAAACCCAGTCACTGTGACACCACCCAGCTGGAAACTGATTCTCGGGTTTGTCCTTCTCCGTCATTAACCTCCACGTGTCTGAAGCAGGTCTCAGCTGCGTCAGAGTCTGCGGGAGACGAGAGCCGAGAAGAAGACGAGGCGTAAAGCTCTGAGAGTGTTCGAGGACCAGTTCCACCGTCAGACCGGGAGGTGAGAGACAAACAGGAAGTCAAACCTCCAGCGTGCTGCACAGAACCTCTACTCTGTGTTGAAATTATTCATTATAACACATTATAAACACATTATATTGAAGAAAACTATTTGAGGTTACTCAAATAGTAACCTCAAATAGTTTTGAGGTTACTATTTGAGTAACCTCAAATAGTAACCTCAAAACTAACTATTAGTTTAGTTTTGAGGTAACAACTAATATTCACATCCTCTCTCTCGTGTGGTTTTTCTTCCTCTGGAATGAGGAGACTCATACTTTGTGTTTCTCGACAGAATCTGCCAGAAAGAGGATCGCACCCCCATGAGAGAAGAATACCAGGAGTACAAACAGCTGAAAGCTAAACTGCGGCTGCTGGAAGTTCTGCTCAGCAAACAGGACGTCAGCAGACCCATGTGAGAGAGGACGGATGTGCCGTCAATCATCACGATCAGATCCCAACGTGTTTGACAGCTGAACGTTCGGGGACGTCTGGAGCTCGGTCCGTCTTCCTCCAGGAACCGACTGGGCGCGGCCTCCTCTTCAGACGGGACATTTAGAGAAAGTGTAAATAGAGTTTTCTAGAGCAGTGGTCTCTGTTGTGTCTGCTCCAGTGTGAACCAGCGTCCTTCAGGATCGGTTCACATGAATTATTGTGAAACTGCCTTTATTCCATTCAGTAACTGAAATTTATTCTCTGTGTGATTTTCGCCTTTGATTTAAGGGACCAAACATTTTTATAGAGACTAAACAAGTTTTCAGACTGGAGGCACTTTAAGGAGAATACTTCATTAGGAAGGTAGAAGAAGGACAGAACAAAGAAGAAGAAGAAGAAGAAGAAGGTCGGGCTGACGCTGTGCTAGCTGTAACAAACTGAACCCTCAGGTAGTGAGCTGGTCACAGCAGCAGGAGGTCGATGGAGGGATGGAGCTCGTGGCCGCTGGGCCGAGCAGAGAAGTAGAAGAACAGTAGACGGCGGCTGGCACCTTGACGCTGGTGGCCACCTGCCAATAAACCAAACAAAGAAGAAGGACAAGAAGAAGAAAGAGAAATAGAGCAGTAGGTGGCGGTAATCCACCTTGACGTTGAACAATGAAGAAGAAGAAGAACGTCTGAGAGTCGAGAACAAAGTTATTTGATCTAAAATCTCATGAGGTCACGAAGTCTGTTCGACTCGTACTTTGCTCGATTACATTTGTAAATCTACATCTTCCTAATAACTTAACTGAGGAAATTCTTTGATGTTCAAAGGCTCCAGATCCAGTGTTAATCTCATGGAGAGCTGGGCCCTGGTTTCACAAAGGTAAACGTGACAAACCAAACAACGTCCCAGTTCACATCTGGAACAGCTGCTGATGTTCAGTGAAATCTCAACTGGAAAACTTTGAGGATGAAGATGCAATTTACAAATTATTGTCCATAAACTATATGTGAAGAAAATATATCACAGCACTTTGTTAAGAGAATTTATTTTGTATTTTGTGTTAGTATTCAGTTCCTGTTTACAGATCATTGTTGTGTTTCACATTGATTCCATCATTTTAAGATATTTGCATTAACATTATCAGAGAAAAGCTGCAGGTAAATAATCCTGTGAAGAATCCACTGAAGTTACAAGAAAAGGACGAACACCTAAATTCAATTACAAACTGCCCAGTGGATAAAGATCGTGTTGGATCCATTTCTCGACCTAACTTCATTATTACATAAACAGTCACCTTCCAAAAGAAAAAAGCATTTAGTTGTAGAGAGAAGGGATTTCTCCAGAAGCTCCACGGTGAGGACTGCAGAGGTCACCAGGTCCAACATGGACTCCTGCTGTGATGGTAAAGTCCTCCCTGTGTTCTGGAACTCTGGTTTGCTCGATATATTTCTATACAAATCACAATAAATATTTTTGCTAATAACAGGAGTTAATTAAATGATTATTCTATTGAAGAATGTTTGAACTTTTTTATAAGTGTAATGATTGATGATTTACAGTTTATTATTCCCAAGATGCAGGAATTTAAATTGAAGTTTTAAAACCTATTTGAACAAAGGGTCCTCGTGGTCAGGACTGATGATGTCACTGGTAGTATGGTCAGGACTGATGATGTCACTGGTAGTAGAAGCTGGGGGAGACTCTGAAGACGTCGGACGTGCCTTCGTACGGCGTGATGACGGGTCGCAGGCCTTTCATCTGCTTGTAGTGTCCGAAGTGTTTGATCCTGTAGCAGCCACCAGGGGCCGATGGAGGGACGAACCATTCCACTGTGGTGTTACTCTGCCCCTTTGACCCTTTGAGCCAATGGAACCTGCAGCCAGAGATGTGTTGTGAACAGATCTGAGCAGGACTGAACCTGGATCTGATTTAACTCGACCTCCTTAGTTACATTCATTTCATCACGGTTAATATGTGTATCATCGCCTCCTGCCTGTAAACCACGTGTACTGCAGCTTGAGGTATGTCACAAATTCAGATTCACACACTCAATATATTAAGAGCTTATCTTAACAAGATTAAAGATATTTAGAAAATCTTGTGGATTTGAAAATGAAGATAGTTGCAGCCAAATAAAAATATGTTGGAAATTAGCTCCATGTCAGATACCACAGTAAAATACAGTTATTAGGAATGATAATAACATATAGGATATCAGTCGTGAACTTCTGATACTTACATTTATAGTCTCATGTTTCTGTGGTATTGGTTCTTCAGTACACATCTACTACACATTAACCCACCTCGTCTCCCATGATGCATCAGTGTGTACGACCTCCCAGCTGTCTGTTCTGTTGTCGTAGATCTCCACGGAGACAAAGGTCTTGTCTCTCTGTGGTGGACGGAAGAGGAGGTCAGAGAAGAAGACAGTGAGAGGGAAGACAGATGGAGACAGAAGATGTGTCTTACGATGTCTCCGGAGTGTCGGGGGTTTCCTGCTACAAACGTGACGGAGACGACATCTCCCTGAAAAACACAAGTTTATGTTTGTTGACGTAGAAACAGCAGGGTGTCGTCAGCATATGGCCGGATCACCTACAGTCTTAATAATGAGAACCTGGATCAACTTGTTCAAAACTTCACGAGATTAAACAATTTTCGGATTCAAGACGATTTAATCACGATGTTATAAAACGGGTTAGGGTTAGGGTCTACTCAAGTGCTGAGCCCTGAGGAACGCCACGCAGCAGGGGGGAGGTGGTATACCTGTCTGTAGTAGGGGTCAACCTGCTGTAGGGTTAGGGTTAGGGTCTACTCAAGTGCTGAGCCCTGAGGAACGCCACGCAGCAGGGGGGAGGTGGTATACCTGTCTGTAGTAGGGGTCAACCTGCTGTAGGGTTAAGGTTAGGGTCTACTCAAGTGCTGAGCCCTGAGGAACGCCACGCAGCAGGGGGGAGGTGGTATACCTGTCTGTAGTAGGGGTCAACCTGCTGTAGGGTTAGGGTTAGGGTCTACTCAAGTGCTGAGCCCTGAGGGACGCCACAGAGCAGGAGGGAGGTGGTATACCTGTCTGTAGTAGGGGTCAACCTGCTGCAGGGTTAGGGTTAGGGTCTACTCAAGTGCTGAGCCCTGAGGAACGCCACGCAGCAGGGGGGAGGTGGTATACCTGTCTGTAGTAGGGGTCAACCTGCTGTAGGGTTAAGGTTAGGGTCTACTCAAGTGCTGAGCCCTGAGGAACGCCACGCAGCAGGGGGGAGGTGGTATACCTGTCTGTAGTAGGGGTCAACCTGCTGTAGGGTTAGGGTTAGGGTCTACTCAAGTGCTGAGCCCTGAGGGACGCCACAGAGCAGGAGGGAGGTGGTATACCTGTCTGTAGTAGGGGTCAACCTGCTGCAGGGTTAGGGTTAGGGTCTACTCGAGTGCTGAGCCCTGAGGGACGCCACAGAGCAGGAGGGAGGTGGTATACCTGTCTGTAGTAGGGGTCAACCTGCTGCAGGACGTCTCCGAAGCTGCTGTTCACGGGGGTTTTATCGGCAGCTGCCTGCGGCAGCAGACTGAACAGATTCTTTGTGAACAACGGAGGCTGAGGTCCGACCGGCAGCTCCGACACTTTGTCCTGAAAACCCAAAAATCATAATTTCAATGTTCCACAAGATCCATAAGACTTTCACAAAGATTCACTGCTGCCACGAATATATCGGTAATATTTCAATAGTTTGATTCTTATTTTTTTGGGGTTCAATTGTGAGAACTACAGCTACAACAAAATTCTGCTAATTCAGTTCCAAATTGTCGTTGATTGTGTATGTTAGTTTACGATACATTCATTACAATCATTACATTGCATTGAGCCGACGCTTTTATCCGAAGCGACTCACAATAAGAGCTTCAACCACGAGGAAACAAACCAGAACAACAAGAATCAAGAAAGTTCAATTTTCTTTAAGAAAGCCAAACTACAAAGTTCGATGAGTAAGCGACATCTAACTGCTACTAAAGTGCTTCTACTTTATTTTATTTTGGTATTCAAGGTGTGGTCTGAGGAGGTGTGTCTTCAGTCTGGAGGAAGATGTGTAGACTTTGTGTCCTGATGTCACCGGGGAGCTCGGTCCACCATTTAGGAGCCAGGACTGCAAACAGTCGTGACTTTCAAATATGTCATTAATATTTGGTTTTGTTTGTTCGTAATATTTTTTGTTTACTTTATCTCATCATTAAACTCTTAGAACAATAAATCACATTGTCGTCATCAGGTTGAAATGATCAAAGTGTCTCAACAGGAGCCTCCATGTTTGTGTCGAAGGTGAAATCCCGTCGGTCTCACTTGTGCGATGGCTCTGGCTAGCTCTTGGAACTTGTGTACGTAGGCAGTGAGCGTGTGCGGGCCGTAGATGGTGGAGGCTCCTTCGTATCGCTGCACCTGAAAAGAAAGAAAGAAATGATTGTGATTAAAAAACTGTGCTGGAGAACTGAAGAGTGCAGTCAACGTTCTAGTCTAAAAACTACAATGCCCATGAGGCATAGCTGTGGTGTACCTGGTACTCTTCGTAGGTGGTGATGTAGTGAGTGTAGACGTTGCTGAGGCCGGCGATCACCACCTCCGTGTCCTCGAACGTCCCCTCGGACTGCAGCTCCTGACGCACACACACAGGGACGTCAGCCGACAGGTTTCAGGTGTGCAGTGTTGTCGTTGTGTTGTTGTGTTGTGTCTCACCTGTTGGACGGCGTCTCTCAGCCTCCGACCCGCCATGGTGCTGCTCACGGGACACAACAACAGGCTTGTCAACTCAACTCAACTCAACCCATAAATCTCCTTTTAAAACACATTTGAATTCAGATTCATTTTTCATTGTCCTGCTCAGAGCTTAATAAAATTCTGTTGACTAAACAAAATCTATGATTAATATTGATTGAGATGAAAATCAAAGATAAAACAGGTCTTTGTATTTTAGTCACATATATAAGTTTGTCCATATGCAGATGACACCACAATATTTATAACTGAATAAATAACTAAAACTCATATAAATATTAATACAATCATTAGTATAAAACGATACTCGTAGTATTACTGTATATTCTCAAGAGATTGGTAGTAGTATTGTTACGTCATCTCTCCAGGAACAGCTACCACAGCGACAGATCCGATGGTGATGATCTGAACGTCGATGATCTGAGGATGCCACGGCAGAGGCCAGTTCATCTGCACACACACACACACACACACACACACACACACACAAACACACACACACACACACACACACACACACACACACAAACACAGTATCGTCAACAGACAGTAAACAACAGTTGTGTGTCTGTCAGACTAAGATGTGTCAGGTGTTTGGAAACGACATCGACAGCACGAGGATCACCGGACACACACACACACACACACCCACACATGTGTGTGTGTGTGTGTGTGTGTGTGTACCATCACAGAACGTAGCTCCTCGTTCTTCATATTGAACCCCCCCCTCCTTACCTCCCCTGTGTTGAACAGAATTGGTTTGGGATGGTGACATTCCTGCGTCTTATTGGACGGTTCACTCAGGAGAGCGTCTCTGATGCCGTCCCAGAACGGGTCGCCCTCCACAGCACCTTCACCACACAGAGAGAGAGAGGAGACGGAGACGGAGACAGAGACAGAGACAGAGACAGAGACAGAGAGACGGAGATGGGACAGAGAGAGACAGAGAGACGGAGATGGAGACAGAGAGACAGAGAGACAGAGACAGAGAGACGGAGAGACAGAGAGACAGAGACAGAGATGGAGACAGAGAGACAGAGACAGAGACGGAGAGGAGACAGAGACAGACAGAGACAGAGACGGAGACGGAGACGGAGAGGAGACAGACAGAGACAGAGAGACGGAGATGGAGACAGAGAGACAGAGAGACAGAGACAGAGAGACAGAGAGACAGAGAGACAGAGAGACAGAGAGACGGAGATGGTGACAGAGATGGAGACAGAGAGACAGAGACGGAGAGGAGACAGAGACAGATAGAGACAGAGACAGAGACAGAGACAGAGACAGAGACAGAGACAGAGAGACAGAGAGACAGAGACAGAGACAGAGAGACGGAGAGACAGAGAGACAGAGACAGAGAGACAGAGACAGAGAGACAGAGACGGAGAGGAGACAGAGACAGAGACAGAGAGACGGAGAGACAGAGAGACAGAGACAGAGAGACAGAGACGGAGAGGAGACAGAGACAGACAGAGACAGAGAGACAGAGAGACAGAGACAGAGAGACAGAGACAGAGAGACAGAGACAGAGAGACGGAGAGACAGAGAGACAGAGACAGAGAGACAGAGACGGAGAGGAGACAGAGACAGACAGAGACAGAGAGACAGAGAGACAGAGACAGAGAGACAGAGAGACAGAGACAGAGAGACGGAGAGACAGAGAGACAGAGACAGAGAGACAGAGACAGAGAGACAGAGAGACAGAGACAGAGAGACAGAGACAGAGAGACGGAGAGGAGACAGAGACAGAGAGACAGAGACAGACAGAGACAGAGAGACAGAGACAGAGAGACAGGTTTGAATGTGTGTTCCCCCTGAGCAGCTGAGTTACAGTAGAATAATAAAGCGACAGTTGAATCACCCTGAGTAAAGTTCAGGTCTCCTCCTCCGTCTGTTGTTCCTGCTGCAAAACTGTGACCTAGAGCTGGTTTACATGTACTGACCTGACACACACACACAGACACACACAGACACACACACACACAGAAACACACACACACACACACACACATATTAATTAATTAAGAAACTATTAAATGTCATTTATTTGTTTGCATTGTTTTACTTAAGTTAACTTATACCATAACCCCTGTGTGTGTGTGTGTGTGTGTGTGTGTGTGTGTGTGTGTGTGTGTGTGTGTGTGTGTGTGTGTGTGTGTGTGTGTGTGTGTGTGTGTGTGTGTGTGTTGCTGACCGTGTGGGAGCTGTTGATATGAACACTGACGTCCGTCATGTTGACCCACTGATGAGCAGAGTGAAGAAAACCAGTCACCTCCTCGACTGCGCTTGCGTACAGCTCCTGCAGGGGGCAGCAACACAAACACGTATAACTAATACACAAACCCTGAACCTTATGGGGACATGAGAGAAAAGGTCCCCATCATGTAAAGAAAACAGGTACCTTGGCCTTCCTGTAGATGTTGTGTCCGATGATCCTCGTGCTGTCGAACATGTCGTTTCCAGGTCCAAAGGCCTGACACATCTTCGTCTGACAGACACACAACTGTTGTTGACTGTCGGTCGAGGATACTGTGTGTGTGTGTGTGTGTGTGTGTGTGGTTTGTGTGTGTTTACCCCTCCTACAGGACACGAGGCATTCAGGTAGTCACAGGACAGTCCAGTGTTCACACAGTAAGGTCCTCTCACGTTGGGAGTGACGTCACCGAGGTTACTGGATGAGAAACCAGCGACGAAGCCACCCTGACACACACACACACACAGACACACACACACACACAGACACACACACACACACACACACACAGTCACACAGACACACAGACACACACACACACACAGTGAATCAGTGTGTCACAGCACTCACTGGTCGGTGCACCAGGCTCCTCTCACCTGACCAGGTAGCTCTCCGGGGTTCTTGTCCTGCTCCAGCAGGTAGGAGGCGTAGCCCATGTTGTCGCTGCTCACCATGCGGTTGGTGTAGTTCATGCTGACGGCGTGGACGGAGAACCAGCTGTGGGAACATCAACAATGAAAAATAATAATACAAACTATTGTTATCATTGTTGTTTTTATTGTTGTTATTAAAGGCTGTTTTCACCTGAGCATTCCAATCCCGTCTCCGTCCAGATCAGTGAACTTCAGAACCACCACCTGTTTATCTGTGTTTGACTTGTACCTGAACGCATCAGTAATAAAATCACCCAGATGTCTTTGACATATGAAAACATGAATTATGAACACGTCTCTCTCTCTGTACCTGTGTCTCTCGTCCTCGGGGTTGTTCAGATACGAGTGTGGACTTCTGTTCAGGCTGCTGTGGTCCAGTTCTCCTCGGTTCCTGTAGATGCGGCCCGGCTTCATGTTACGATGGGCTATGTCTATACTCTGGACACAAGGTTCACATTCTACAGTTGCAATCAGAAATATTCAACCCCCCAAAGATTTAAAGGATTTATCAATTAAAGTTGACAGAATCTTGTTCTTTGATCAAGATTCTTGTTCTTTGATCAAGATTCTGCTTCAGATGACTTCTTTATGAGTTGAGTGATAAAGAAAATCAACACGGAAAATGCATGATGTAGTATTTGTGTGTAGCAGTATATTTTGTTAAGATAGCCATGTCACAATTATTCAACCCCTATATAATATTGTTGTTTTTAAAGCTGTCTGACAGTTTTTTTTGTCCTAAAGTTGAGTTGAAACATAATTAAGCCTTTGGGAACTCTATACTGATCCTTCATTTGCTTCAGCTGTGATGCATATATAAACCCCACCCATGAAGGTATTCAAGGTGAGTTGCAATCATGGGAAAGACAAAGGAGCTTCCACAAAAGCTGAGAGAGGAGATTATTTCATCACACCTGAAAGGCCTTGGGTAGAAGAAGAATTCCCCCAAAAATTACATTCCAAGAGACACAATTGGTAACATTATAAGGAAGTTTACAACTGATGGAGCAGCTTCAAACATGCCTGGCCGTGGAAGAAGCCCAGCATTTCATCAAGGACCCTCAGCAACTTAGTCAGAACAACTCAGATAAACCTCTGTGTGACTGCAAGACACCTACAGGATGACCTGATGAAGGCTGGAACAAGTGCTGCAGTGGCAACTATAAGACGTGCACTGAATAATAAAGGACTTAATGGCCGGCTCCAAGACGCACTCAGCGCTTGACCACAAGTAACATCAAAAGTCGACTAGAATATGCCAGGAGGAATTTGGATAAGCCTACAGAGTTTTGGGTGACAGTTCTATGGACTGATGAAACCAAACTGGAACCGTTTCAAATAATGGACCAGCGGTATGTCTGGCGTGTGAAAGGACAGGCTTATGACCAGAAGAATACCATCCCAACAGTCCAGCATGGAGGTTGGTCAAAGATGATGTTGGGCTGTTTTTCTGCAGCAGGAACTAGCAATCTTTATTGTGTACATGGCATCATGGATTCACAGAAATACCAGGCCATTTTAAAGAGGAATGTGATTCCTTCTGTTGACAAATTGAACCTTGGTGATCATTGGACTTTCCAGCAAGACAATGATCCAAAGCAAAATCTCCAAGTCCACCAAAGCTTGGTTGAGAAAAAGATCCTGGAACGTCCTGGAGTTGCATTCACAGTCACCAGATTCAAATTTGATTGAAAATCTTTGGTGGGATTTAAAGAAGGCAGTTGCAGCATGGAAGCCATCAAACATCACTGATCTAGAGGCTTTTGCACTTGAAAAATGGGCAAAGATTCCAATCGAGCGGTGTAAGAAGCTTGTCCGCACTTACCGAAAACATTTTTTAGAAGTTATAAAAGCTAGAGGATGCGCCACAAAGTACTGAAGCTGGGGGGTTGAATAATACTGCACATGCACATGTGTTGAAAGAGTTACATTTTTCATTTGAATTTCAAAGTTAAGTCAACTTCTGTTGTCAAAATAACTAAAATATGCATCAATAAATATCTTTTGTTGTTTGATGAGGTTTTTTTGTCATTTATTGTCATTATCTGTCATCCACATCGATAATGTCTATTGAGGTGAGGGGGTTGAATATTTCTGATTGCAACTGTATAACAAATAGTGACGTCTCAAACTTCACTGAAATAACGTTCATCTCATTCAGTCAATTTATATGTAAATATTATAAATGACATGTTATTTATCACATACTACATAGCTGATATTTTATATTTCATCTTATATCTTATATACCATATATTATTATATGTAATATATTATATTTAACATATCTATCTGGCATGCAGCACACTGACTACCCATCATGCACTGTGCACAGGTAGCTAACGGCTAACTTTAACTTACATTTCTATGTTTCATATTTTAGAAAACACTGGTGGATGTGGAGTTTAATTTTTTGTTACACGAACTGAATTGATCAATCAATCAATCAATCAATCATCAATCATTCAATCAATCAGTGAGTTAGAACACACCTTGACGATGCCGTTGACGAGCGGCGCGGTGGACGAGCGGATGAAACCTTTGCTGCTGACCATGAAGAGCGTGTACTGGAAATATCCTCCAGGTCCAGAGTGAGTGTGAGTTCCACTGAGAACAACGTTCTCCTGACGATACACATCCCCGAACTTCACCTGCAGGGCTGACAACACCTACACAACACACACAACACAATAATACACAACACGTACAAAACAAAAATAGACTACAGACACAGTGTGTGTGTGTTACTGTTGTGTTTGTACCTCCAGACGTAGTCTCTGTGATATCATTCCTACGTCTGCTGTAACGAACACGACTCTTCTTCTCCCATCGTCGATGATGAAGGCTCTGCTGTACAGACGAGTGTGTATACCTGCAGCCAACTGCTTCGTGTTTGCATAGCCCATCTACACACAGACACACAAACACACCACACAGTGTCTAATCACTTTCAACCGTCTCCTTACTGAACGCACCAAGATGTGGATAACGACCCTGAACGCACCACGATGTGGATAACGACCCTGAACGCAGCACGATGTGGATCATGACCCTGAACGCACCACGATGTTGATCATGACCCTGAACGCAGCACGATGTGGATCATGACCCTGAACGCACCACGATGTGGATCATGACCCTGAACGCACCAAGATGTGGATAACGACCCTGAACGCACCACGATGTGGATAACGACCCTGAACGCACCACGATGTGGATAACGACCCTGAACGCAGCACGATGTGGATCATGACCCTGAACGCAGCACGATGTGGATCATGACCCTGAACGCACCACGATGTGGATCATGACCCTGAACGCAGCACGATGTGGATAACGACCCTGAACGCAGCACGATGTGGATCATGACCCTGAACGCACCACGATGTGGATCATGACCCTGAACGCAGCACGATGTGGATCATGACCCTGAACGCACCACAATGTGGATCATGACCCTGAACGCAGCAAGATGTGGATAACGACCCTGAACGCAGCACGATGTGGATCATGACCCTGAACGCACCACGATGTGGATCATGACCCTGAACGCAGCACGATGTGGATAACGACCCTGAACGCAGCACGATGTGGATCATGACCCTGAACGCAGCACGATGTGGATCATGACCCTGAACGCAGCACGATGTGGATAACGACCCTGAACGCAGCAAGATGTGGATCATGACCCTGAACGCACCACGATGTGGATCATGACCCTGAACGCAGCACGATGTGGATAACGACCCTGAACGCAGCACGATGTGGATCATGACCCTGAACGCACCACGATGTGGATCATGACCCTGAACGCAGCAAGATGTGGATAACGACCCTGAACGCAGCACGATGTGGATCATGACCCTGAACGCACCACGATGTGGATCATGACCCTGAACGCAGCACGATGTGGATAACGACCCTGAACGCAGCACGATTTGGATCATGACCCTGAACGCACCACGATGTGGATAACGACCCTGAACGCAGCACGATGTGGCGTTGGTACTGACCAGAGGGACCCCTGCTGGTGAGTGTTGGTACTGACCAGAGGGACCTCTGCTGGTGAGTGTTGGTACTGACCAGAGGGACCTCTGCTGGTGAGTGTTGGTACTGACCAGAGGGACCCCTGGTGGTGAGTGTTGGTACTGACCACACGGACCCTGGTGGTGAGTGTTGGTACTGACCAGAGGGACCCTGCTGGTGAGTGTTGGTATTGACCAGAGGGACCCCTGCTGGTGAGTGTTGGTACTGACCAGAGGGACCTCTGCTGGTGAGTGTTGGTACTGACCAGAGGGACCCCTGCTGGTGAGTGTTGGTACTGACCACAGGAACCCTGCTGGTGAGTGTTGGTACTGACCAGAGGGACCTCTGCTGGTGAGTGTTGGTACTGACCACAGGGACCCTGCTGGTGAGTGTTGGTACTGACCAGAGGGACCTCTGCTGGTGAGTGTTGGTACTGACCACAGGGACCCTGGTGGTGAGTGTTGGTACTGACCAGAGGGACCTCTGCTGGTGAGTGTTGGTACTGACCACAGGGACCCTGCTGGTGAGTGTTGGTACTGACCAGAGGGACCTCTGCTGGTGAGTGTTGGTACTGACCACAGGGACCCTGCTGGTGAGTGTTGGTACTGACCAGAGGGACCCCTGCTGGTGAGTGTTGGTACTGACCAGAGGGACCTCTGCTGGTGAGTGTTGGTACTGACCAGAGGGACCCTGCTGGTGAGTGTTGGTACTGACCAGAGGGATCCTGCTGGTGAGTGTTGGTACTGACCAGAGGGACCCCTGCTGGTGAGTGTTGGTACTGACCAGAGGGACCTCTGCTGGTGAGTGTTGGTACTGACCACAGGGACCCTGCTGGTGAGTGTTGGTACTGACCAGAGGGACCTCTGCTGGTGAGTGTTGGTACTGACCAGAGGGACCCCTGCTGGTGAGTGTTGGTACTGACCACAGGGACCCTGCTGGTGAGTGTTGTTACTGACCAGAGGGACCCTGCTGGTGAGTGTTGGTACTGACCAGAGGGACCCCTGCTGGTGAGTGTTGTTACTGACCACAGGGACCCTGCTGGTGAGTGTTGGTACTGACCAGAGGGACCTCTGCTGGTGAGTGTTGGTACTGACCAGAGGGACCCTGCTGGTGAGTGTTGGTACTGACCACAGGGACCCTGCTGGTGAGTGTTGGTACTGACCAGAGGGATCCTGCTGGTGAGTGTTGGTACTGACCAGAGGGACCCCTGCTGGTGAGTGTTGGTACTGACCACAGGGACCCTGCTGGTGAGTGTTGGTACTGACCAGAGGGACCTCTGCTGGTGGCCCGGTGCAGTCGGCTCGACCCACGCCGATCAGATACGAGTGGTTCTGAGGAGGAGGAGTCAGACCTGAGGGAACAGAGACTGCTGCTGTAACTGAGGATATGCATGTGTGTGTGTGTGTGTATGTGGGTGTCGTTACCTTTGTGCGTTTTCGAGCTAACCACTACTGTTATCAGCGCCACACACACTGTCGTCATGATGATGAAGAGGACGGCCAGCGTGGCCACCGGCACCGAAACACCACAACACGCCGACTTCCTGTTCGCCATCTTTCAGAGGCTGAGGGAAGCACAGCAGAACTACATCACACGGGAGAGGCGCTGGACTAGTGGCAGAAAATCCGACGGTGGTCTCTGGTTCGAATCCAAACAACATACCTGGACGGACAACACCTGGATCTGTTCCACACTGTCAAAGTGCCTACCCCACCCCACTGACTAAGTGCCCCTGAGCAAGGCACCTTACTGCCCTAACACCTGCTCCCCGGGGCGCTGTGCATGACTGCCCACTCTGTGTGTGTCCTCCTGTGTTCCCCAGATGGGTCATAGCAGAAAACAAAGGTCCCCTCTTGCATGTCGTGTGTGTGTTTGTGTGTGTGCATGTCGTGTGTGTGTGAGACAATAAATTTATCTTATCTATCTTATCTTATTACCCAGGATCCTCCGCGGATATTAGTACATATAGATATAGTCACACA
This sequence comes from Platichthys flesus, assembly GCF_949316205.1. Lineage (NCBI taxonomy): Eukaryota > Metazoa > Chordata > Actinopteri > Pleuronectiformes > Pleuronectidae > Platichthys > Platichthys flesus. The sequence continues at coordinate 20,860,681 of NC_084964.1, forward strand.
ACCTCTACACAACTTTTACACAACATCTACACAACCTCAATACAAAGCGGCTGTGGCGAAAGGTCGGTGGTTCGATTCTCATTCGTCCCCATCTGTGTGCTGAAGGGTCCTTCGGCAATAACACAGAAACTGAACAGCATCCTTAAAACTACATGTAATAATAATGTAATAACACTCTACACAACATCTACACAATAACCACACAACCTTTGGTCAGGTGAAACGTCTCAGTAGAAACAGGAAGTTAAAGAGTCTGACGTCCGTTTCCACGACAACAACTCAGGAAGCAAACCTGAGACGGATCAAAATTCTGATGAAGACGAGGAAGTTCTCACCTGCTGCTGCTGTGTGTGTCTGTGTGTGTCTGTGTGCGTGTCTGCGTTTGAAGTGTGTTACACAGTTCAGCTGTTATCTGACTGATAAACACAAACACACTCCAAAGGTTACACCTGGACGTCACACACACGATACAAGATAGATTGTGTTACAACACTGATAAAAACTCCTCTTCATCATCGTCACTTAATGAAGATGATGATGATGATGAAGGTGATGATAATGATGAAGATGATGATGAAGGTGATGATGATGATGATGATGAAGATGATGAAGGTGATGATAATGATGAAGATGATGATGAAGGTGATGATGAAAGTGATGATGATGATGAAGATGATGAAGGTGATGATGATGATGAAGACGATGATGATGATGATGATGATGAAGGTGATGATGATAAAGATGATGATGATAAAGATGATGAAGGTGATGATGGTTATGAAGACGATGAAGGTGATGATGAAGATAAATATGAAGATGATGATGAAGGTGATGATGATGATAAAGATGATGATGATGAAGGTGATGATAAAGATGATGATGATGAAGGTGATGATGATGATAAAGATGAGGAAGGTGTGAATTTGGAGGTTGGAAGTTAAAGTTCATATTTTACTCATATTATCTGTGTTCAGAAAAACAGGAAACTGAGACAAAATAATCTCAGTCACAAACTGTGGCTGCGACCCAGAGGTGTTGGAGATGGACCGGAGCCTTCTGAGTGCAGTGTGGGTTGGAGGAGGTCGGTTCAGTTAGAGGGTCCTGGTCTTATTTCTGCTCCAGTCCAGGGCCTTCTCCTGGTCCTGCTCCTGGTCCTGCTCCTCCCCCTGGTCCAGGCCCTTCTCTTGGTCCTGCTCCTGGTCACGGCCCTTCTCTTGGTCCTGCTCCTGGTCCAGGTCCTGCTCCTCCCCCTGGTCCAGGCCCTTCTCTGGGTCCTGCTCCTGGTCCAGGTCCTGCTCCTCCCCCTGGTCCAGGCCCTTCTCTGGGTCCTGCTCCTGGTCCAGGTCCTGCTCCTCCCCCTGGTCCAGGCCCTTCTCTGGGTCCTGCTCCTGGTCCAGGTCCTGCTCCTCCCCCTGGTCCAGGCCCTTCTCTGGGTCCTGCTCCTGGTCCAGGTCCTGCTCCTCCCCCTGGTCCAGGCCCTTCTCTTGGTCCTGCTCCTGGTCCAGGCCCTTCTCTTGGTCCTGCTCCTGGTCCAGGTCCTGCTCCTCCCCCTGGTCCAGACCCTTCTCTGGGTCCTGCTCCTGGTCCAGGTCCTGCTCCTCCCCCTGGTCTAGGCCCTTCTCTGGGTCCTGCTCCTGATCCAGGCCCTGATGCTCCCCCTGGTCCAGGCCCTTCTCTTGGGTTTGCTCCTGGTCCAGGTCCTGCTCCTCCCCCTGGTCCAGGCCCTTCTCTTGGTCCTGCTCCTGGTCCAGGTCCTGCTCCTCCCCCTGGTCCAGGCCCTTCTCTTGGTCCTGCTCCTGGTCCAGGCCCTGATGCTCCTGTGAATGTGGGAGCGCTTGGTTAATACCTCCTCACGTCCAGGGATCAGGACGAGAGGTGGGTTAATGATTGAGGGCCGGGTGGTGACTTATTGACCGGAGGCCAGTCGCCTCCCATCAGCAGAGGAGCTGAACCTGAACCTGAACCTCAATTAAAACCAGGACCAGGACCAAAGGAGTCCAGCTCAGTCTGAAGCTGCAGTCATGGTTGAGGTGAAGCAGCGGAGCAGCGAGGCGTCTCCTCCGGACGGGGGATGGGGCTGGGTGGTCGTGGGCTCCTGCTTCATGGTGACGGTCTGCACACGAGCAGTGACCAGGTAACACTGTGTGTGTGTGTGTGTGTGTGTGTGTGTGTGTGTGTGGTGTTAACAGAAGCTCTCTCTCTCTCTTTAACTATTAATGGAGGACACACAGTATATTCTAGTATATATATATATATATTCAACTTTTGTTTTGTTCTTTGTGAAAGACTGTCCGTCACAAATTGTAGTTTAATCAAACAGTTTGTAGTTCTATAAAGAGACAGATAGCTTAGCTTAGCATAAAGCCCAGAAACAGTGGGGGGGGGGGGGGGGGAGATAGCTTAGCATAGCACAAAGACTGGAAACAGTTTCTAACATGTTCATTTTGATCCCTAAAGGAGTTTCCCCTTGTTTCCAGTGTTTAAGCTAAGCTAGCCTGAATGTGTGCATGGTGCCTGGTCAGCTCAGAGGGAGTTCACCCACAGGGGACCAGGACAAACGAGAGGTCTCAAACCGAGACGCTGACACCTGAACAACGAGGACGAAACATGAAAACTGAAAGTTCAATTCATTTCAATTGTATTTGTGTACCGTCAAATCATGATACACATTCTCTCAAGGCCCTTTAAAACATTAAAGATGAGCCACACAGATATCAAACTAATATAAAGTAAAACAGTTCAGGTCTCAGAAGCAGATTGAGACACGATGGACATCTGAGACGTTTCATCATCAAACACAGAAAATTAAATATAATAAAATAATCAAAACTTGAAGAGCAAAACATGAGGAGAACTTTGAGTTTCAAGTTGCTCAACTGCCCTTGGAGCTGGAACCATCAACCCTGAGATCAGCTGCTGAGCCACAGACAGGAAGCCCTTCACTTTTAATCCTGTCTGTTATTTCCCAGATTAAACGTCGTTCTCAGGGTTCGTGAGGTTCGTGAACCTCGGGTCCAATCAGAGAGCATGTTCCAGAACCAGGTGGTTAATGGAGGATCGAGTCGTGACCTCCGAGCGATAATCATTTTCTGAACCACGTCGGTTCCATGAGACTAGTTCTCCCTCAGATCTCCTGTCAACCACTTACTAGGAAGTGGATCATTGCAAGAGCAGGTGGACTGTGGTCCCAGTTTAACCATTAAGATAATTTACATGAAGTCCAGAAACCTCAGTGGACGTAACAAAACTGACTCAGCTGATCCCTGTCTGTCTGCAGGTGCATCTCCATCTTCTTCATGGAGTTTCAGGCTCATTTTGGAGCCGACTACTCGGAGACAGCGTGGATCCACAGTCTGCTGGACTGCACCACCATGCTCTTTGGTCAGTGCCTTCACCCACCAGCAGCCTGCAGGGGGCGCTGCACCGCTCTGACTGCAGCTGTGTGTTTGTGTGTCCAGCTCCTGTGGGCAGTCTGATCGGGACCCGGTGGTCCTGCCGGGGGACGGTGATGTTGGGAGGACTCATCTCGTCCTGTGGCCTCCTCCTCAGCTCCTTCACCAGCAGCCTGGAGCTGCTCTATGTCTTCATGGGCGTCCTCACAGGTCAACATGTCCACAGATGTCCTCCCATGTCCACACATGGTCTCACATGTCCTCCCATGTCCACACATGTCCTCACATGTCCTCACAGGTCAACGTGTCCACAGATGTCCTCCCATGTCCACACATGGTCTCACATGTCCTCCCATGTCCATACATGTCCTCACATGTCCTCACAGGTCAACATGTCCACAGATGTCCTCCCATGTCCACACATGGTCATACATGTCCTCCCATGTCCATACATGTCCTCACATGTCCTCACAGGTCAACATGTCCACAGATGTCCTCCCATGTCCACACATGGTCTCACATGTCCTCATATGTCCACACATGTCCTCACAGGTCAACATGTCCTCACAGGTGAACATGTCCTCGTTGTCCAGGTCTGGGTTTCGCTCTCTGCTACACGCCGGCCATCGCCCTGGTGGGTTGTTACTTCCGGCGGAGGAAGGCCCTGGCGTACGGCGTGGCCATGTCGGGCAGCGGCATCGGGACCTTCGTGTTGGCCCCGGCGGTGCAGCGGTTGATCCAGCTGTACACGTGGAGGGGGGCGCTGCTCGTCCTCAGCGCCTTCGTCGCCAACCTCTGCGTCTGTGGGGCGCTTCTTCGACCAATCACACTGCGGGAGGAGGAGGCGGAGTCAGAGGGGGAGGACAGACGTGGTGAGGAGCAGCGATACGATGATTTTCATTTCGACAGATCACGTGTAGACGAACGTTCACTGACATCTGTCCGTCTCCCTCCTCAGGTCCCGTGTCCCCGCAGGACGCCCAACTCGCAGTGAAGCTCTCTGAAGGTGGATGTTCATCCTTAGGGGCGTCGCCCTCTCCTTCGTCTTCACCGTCGCTGCCCCTGCTGCCAGGAAACCCCGCCCCTCAGGTGGAGCGGAGGCGCTGCTTCAGCTCCTGGTCCAGTAGGGAGTACCGCTTCCTGCTGCTGCCGGACTTCCTGCTCCTGGCCGTGTCCTTCCTGTTCTTAGCCAGCGGCTGCAGCCTCCCCTTCGTCTACCTGGTGCCCTATGCTCTGCACGCCGGCGTCAGCCACCAGCACGCCGCCTTCCTCATGTCCGTCCTCGGAGTCATTGACATCGTGGGGAACATCACATTCGGCTGGCTGACCGACCACAGGTACAACTCCACCAGACAGGAAGTCACCCGGGTGGGGTTCTGTCTGTGAACCAATCACAGCAGACGAGGTCGAGGGGTGTAAACTATAATCAACATGAAAATCATTCAGACACTTTTAATTGAAACGATCCGAACGAGCTGTTCAATATTATTTACATTATTTATTTAAGTTATTGTTCAAATTATACTTGAATTATCACGACTGACTCAGTTGAGACTTTGTGTGTTCGAAGTGACTCAGACGAAGGAAAGTGGAACAAACATTGTGACAATAATCATTGAAATGTATTTGTACAGGAAGGTTGTGGTTAACGGGCTGACCCGGACCCGACCTCTGACCCTAATTTGTTCTGTTGAAACAACGACGTCAGAAAACCGTGGACGCAAAAGCTGCAGCGACACGATAACGCTACAGACATGAGTCAACAAACCAATCAGCGGCAGTCGACCTCAAACCTTAAAGGAGACATATTGTGCCCATTTCACCACAGTTGATCTGGCTCCTTGGGGTCTTCATGAAATGTCTGTAACATTTTTTGGTCAAAATACCACAAGGATCATTTAGAACAGCCGTCCTCAGATTGACCTGTTTGAGTGCCATTCCAGAAAGTGCTGCAACTTTAAACACAAACTAACAGCAAGCTAGCGTTAGCTCCCTGCTGCTAATCGTAAACAAACACCGACAGGTCCACCAGAAGCGAGCTGCTGACATGGAGCCAGCATCCCGACGACATCACCCAGCGAGCCCGAGCTGAGGAGGGGGGGTTGGGAATGTGACTTACCCCGACCGCAGGCTCTGCTTCTCGGCCAGATCTCTCACCCCGCTCACCGGCTGGTTAGCCTCCCCCCTCGGCTAGCTTCCCAGGTAACACCTGTGCTATGGCTCGTAATGTAACCCGGTCTCCTCCTCCACCAGATCTCCGCCTCCAGGGGGGGGGGGGGGGGGGGGATATGCCATGTAGACCGACTATGACGTTAATTATGGTTGTATTCCCATTCGACGCACTCCATGGTATAGTTTCTTACATAGAGGAACCACAACCAATCGCGGGAGTTGTTTTTTTCCAGAGTTTTGGGACGGTTGACTTACCAGATACCACATTAACGTGTAGAAGCACTACACAAGTGGATTTTTCATAATATGTCCCCTTTAAAGGGTCAGTTTGTCTCCTGGTTTGTCTTCTATCAGAGAGCTGCCACTCATCCCCGGCTCCTCCCTCACTGCACAGACCACCTCACCACAAGATGGCAGCGTTAGAATGAGAGCGGTTTGAACTCATCTCTGGAGACGCGTCGACACTCTGCTGACCGACGGACAGTGAACTCATCGTTCGAATCCAAACTGTTTGACCTCTTCTTCTTCTTTCTCTTTAAAGGACAAAGAAGTAACGAGCAGATCAATAATTCACTGTGGTTGTGTAATGTGGTTGTGTTGACCTGTCTCAGGTGGTTGAAGCCGTACCGTCTCACCTGTTACATCCTGTCCGTGGCCATGGAGGGTCTCTGCTGCCTCCTCCTGCCGCTGCTTCGCTCGTTCCCGGTTCTCGTGCCCTTTGCGGTTCTCTTCGGATACTTCGATGGCGCCTACGTGGCGCTGATCCCCGTGGTGACGTCGGATGTGGTGGGAGCTCAGCACCTGTCCTCGGCGCTGGGTGTGGTCTATTTCCTCCACGCCGTCCCATATCTCGTCAGCCCCCCCTTCGCAGGTGAGCACAATGATCACACGTTAGCAATTAGCATTTTGTAATTAGCCTTCAAACATTTACTTTAAGCCATGACATGACGCCTGGCAAGGGCTCATTCTTATTTCTGATTGGTCTGATGTCACGACTGAACTCTTCTTCTGTGGTCTGCAGGTTGGCTGGTTGACATCACAGGAAGTTACACAGCCACGTTCCTCCTCAGTGGCTCCGCCCAGCTGGCGAGTGCGCTCATCCTCTGTACCGCTGCCGGGATTCGTCGCTGCTGCCTCCAAGAATGAGCCCCTCCCCCTCGGCCTATCAGCCAATCAGACCGTGTCCTCGCTTTCAGCTCGTAGCGTTGAGCTCCTGTTTTTATTTCAGAGGAACAATCACGTTCATTCTGACTGTGAGCTTCCTGTTCCTGTCAAAATAAGAGTCCTGCTGGTTGTTTTATGATGAAAAGACAGGAGTGAAGGAAGAACAGTCCACCTGTTTGGTACCTGGGTGACAGACGCTGTTCTAGATCAGAACATTCACAGAAAATAAAATGTCTTCTATTAAACATTTGTCACGTGAGAAAAACAAGTGAAGCAAACAATGAACATTCTGTCAAAGTCACGTGTTTCCTGTTTTGGTTTTAAATCCTTACATTTTCATTTACTTCTGGTTTTAATCAACATTTTCTGATTCATACCCAGTTTGAGGATCAGCCAGTGAAACATAATCTGTTCGGTTTCACGTATTTACTCTGTGTGTGTAGAATTAACCACTGACACAAACTGGTGTCATAAGAATCCGTTTCAGAAATAAGTTTATATAAAAAACTGTGATCTGTGTGAAATCAAACACATTCTGTGCCTGTGGTATATTTGAAGGCCACAGTGTGTGTACACAAACACACACACATGCCTGTTATTTACTGTGAATATATACAGTGAATGTTTTCTGCGTATATACTTTTTAGGCTGTTAACAGAGCTGACAATATACAAAATTATATATGTATAAAATCAGATTAGTGTTGAATTTCCCTTCTTGTTCTTCTTTATGCAGGTTTCAGTGAGTTTGGACCTCCTCAGCCACCGTAGCAGTAAAGTGAAGCAGAGGAGGCCGAGAATAGTTTTTATTTTTTTCATCAAATGAAAGATTCAACATTCTCGCTTTATTGACCCGACAACAAAAAGGTCCTGAAACCACAAAGTAAATATCTAAAAATATTCATTAGACAAAACAAGAACATGAACTGTGCAGTAATTTAGCCAAACACAAGAAAAGTGTCAGATTTGATTCTTCTGATGTCGTAAAAAGCGTTGCAGTGATGTCACGAGACGATGAGGTCACTTCCTGCAGGTTTTGGAGCGCAGCTGTCTCCTGATGATCAGGTGATCACTCTCCTTCTCCTCCTCCACTCCTCCGGTCGTCTGGATCAAAACAACACGCCACATTAGATCCACATCACATGACCATGCAGGCTACAGGTGGGACACATCTCATGACTGTGATTGGCTCAGACTGTTTTAAAATCCTTAATGACTTGTTAATAAAATGGCCGCCTGTCTCACCATGTGCGGAGAGACAAACAGTGGCGACGAAGCCTCTGTTTTATAAAGCTTCCTCCGTCCTCGCCGGGGTCGGCTCACTGTGGTCACCGCCTCCCTCTCCACGGCGTGTCCGCTGACGAGGCCCATGATGGTTTTAGCTGCAGAGAGGACGAGTAGAAACCAAATCAGGAAACAAAAGAATCTTTTCTGTTAAAGGGCTCCATTCTGCTCCTGTGATGTCATCAAGCCGCGACGTTCACACAGTTGGAGCCTGAAGGACTCGGACATGTTCCTACGAGGTGAGTTCACACCATCGTGTGCGGCCGCTAGCTCAGCCTCTTCCGGAGGAGGACGTTGAGTCTTAAAACACGATGCAGTTGAATGTCTGGGCTTGTGGACACTTGATGACATCACAGGAGCAGATACCTCCATATCATCCCCTGTTTTTCTATTGTTTGATTTTGTGTAATGAATCAGTTAACAGTTGATTCAACTGAACTATCCCTTCAAGGTTAAACGTCTCAAAATCATAACATTAAATTCATTGTACTTGTGTGACTGTCCACCAGGGGGCTGTGTTTGTGTTGATGGGACGTTTGACGGTGACAGGAAGTTGAACTCTGACCTTTGCTGCCCAGGATGGACGGAGAGCTGTGGATCAACTCTCCGATCTTCTGCAGGGCGCCGCCGTCTCTCTTCACCGCTGACTGGAGAGAGAGAGTCACATGTTAGACAGCGTCTCACCCCCCCTCCCCTCACACATCTCTCCACCCCCCCCCTCACCTGATGAGGGCCTTGTGCGTTTCCTCTCTCTTTGTTCCTCTTGTTCTCACTGGTCACCAGCTCCTGAAACACACACAAGATGATGTTCACACTCACACACATGATCATTTTCATGTTCACACACACACGCACGCACAATCACATGCACGCACACAAGATGATGTACACACACACGCACGTGCAAACACACATACACTAAGACACACATGCACTAAGACACACCTCCACTTCGCAGCTCTTCCTCTTCCTTCCAGTGGTTTTGAGTTTCTTCCTGTCGGCCATGTTTAATCTCTGAGGAGACACATGGACGTCCTGCTCAGGGAGATGGACACACACACAGACACACACAGACACACACAGACACACACAGACACATGCGTTGAGGGTCAGAGAGTCTTACAGGTGAGTTTTGATTCCTCTGTGATGAACTGACCTGTTTGTGTTTCTCTCTCTCCTCCTTCAGTCTCTGTAGTCTATCCATCTCTCTCTTCACCTCCTCATACTTCTTGCTCCTCCCTTCTTCTTCTTCCTCCCTCTCTCGTCTCCCCCTCTTCTCCTGGAGTCTATGCATCTCCTCCTTCAGCTCCTCCACCACCGACCCTTTCCTCTCCTCTGCCTCCACGTTCACCTTCTCATGCAAATCTGAACGGGAAACACGTCAGACCCACGGACCGTCAGACCCACGGACCGTCAGACCCACAGACCGTCAGACCCACGGACCGTCAGACCCACGGACCGTCAGAACCACAGACCGTCAGATCCACAGACCGTCAGACCCACAGACCGTCAGACCCACGGACCGTCAGACCCACGGACCGTCAGACCCACGGACCGTCAGAACCACAGACCGTCAGACCCACAGACCGTCAGGTCCACAGACAGACCAGATGTAGTTTCAGACTAATGTTACCTTGTGGGTTCACAGACTCAGTCTGGGTCACAGCTCCTGACACAAGTTTCTCTTTGTCCATCAACACTCGCTGCAGCTCTGAAACAAACAGTATTCATCGTTATTAATTGTATTTATGAACATATACACACACACACATATATATATCTATATATATATATAGATATATATATCTATATATCTATATAGATATATCTATATATCTATATATCTATATATCTATATAGATATATCTATATATCTATATATATATATATAGATATAGATATAGATATAGATATAGATATATATATCTATATATCTATATATATATATGTATTTAATACAATATTTTATTTGTAAAGCTTATATTCCCAAATTACAGTGTTTCTCACAGATCTTAACAAGATGAACTTCTTCTGCTCTGAACCCTCAAGAGTAAAATTTGCCATTTTCCCCATTGTGGAATAATAAATGGTCATCTGATCTTAGAGCCACTAACGGGGACACGTCAGAGACACATGTGAGGGGGAGACGGACAGGGGACCAACAGACAGAGTTAGTAGTTGTAAGATGGACATTGTTTCATGAGGAGTCATGAGGAGGTGAAGCCTGTTTGCTCTCAACCATAACCCTCATGATGATTCTACACTTTTTCTCACCTGGTTTCACTCGCTCTTCTCTCTTCCTCTCTTCCAGTCTGCCTCGCAGAGCACCGCCCTCTGAATCCAGCTCCGCCCTCAGACGCGAGTATTCAGCTCTCTGATTGGCCAGCTCCTCCATGAGCTCCTTACACCTGTTCTCACTGATGAATAGTGGAGGAGGAGGCTTCAACATTGTATTGTTGTACATTAATCAATAAATCTGATTGATAACAGTATTGATGAGTGATCAGTCCACCTGTGCATCAGTGTTTCCTGCAGTCCACTCTTCTCTCCTAGCAGATCTTGGATCTGTTGTGATTTGTTAGCAGATCTCTCCAGCGCCGCCTCGCTCTCCTTCTTCAGCTCGTCCATGGCAGTGTGGAAAACACTCTGCCCCTCCCCCTCCTGAAACATCAATCAATCAATTAATCAATTAGCGAATTCAACAAAAGAACAAGCTATAGGATGGAGTACAGATCATAATAACTAATGACAGGATGATCAATTTAAACACGCCCCCTTTTGAAATCATGACAAGCTGACCAATAAATGATCGATCAGCTGGTCAGTTATATAAACAGCTGATCCCATCAAAGAGACCTCTGCTCTGTGTCTCAGTGTCTCCATTTCGTCTCTCAGGCTGTTGATGGTTTGGCTCTTCTCTTCTGATTGGCTCTGCAGCTCCTGGAGGCGGGTCTGGGTGCTGTTGAGCTGCTCTGATAGGCTGTCAGATCTGTCAGTCTTCTCTTGGACCTGCTTCTGGATGCTGGTCATCTGGACGGCAGGTGAATTAACAGAATATGAAAAGGTTAGAGATCAGTGGGAGCTACAGCTCAGAGCAAACCAGTCAATGGAAACAATCTTATTACTGATTAACTGAAATGACTCATCATCCATTTTGTTAAATAATCAATTAATCAATTAATCAATGAATCAATTAATCAACAGTTTAAGGACATTTCTTTCAAGCCTGAATATGAAACAGCTCCTGGTTCCAGTTTCTCAGTTGTTTAAAGGGGACACAGTGGATATGGCTCCTTGGGGTCTTAATGAAATGTCTAACATATTGTGGTCAAATACCACGAGGATCATTTAAACCTTCTGACCCTGTCTAAAGCAGCCCTCCTCAGCTTGACCTGGTTTGAGTCTGAGACAGTTTTTGGCAGTTCTGTGACAGACCACCGGGTCACTGTGGGTGCTGCTGTGTCCGGGTCAGACAAGTACGGTAAAGAAGAAGAAGAAGAAGAAGAAGAAGAAGAAGAAGAAGAAGAAGAAGAAGAAGAAGAAGAAGAAGAAGAAGAGCTGTACCTCCGTCTGCAGATGGAAGATTCCGTTGACAAGAGCTTTGTTCTCCTTCGTCAGCCTGGACGCTTCTTTCTGCTCCGACTCCAGAGAGGAAAAGAGCGAGAGACACTCAACACACTCCACTTCTACAGGGGAGAGAGAGGGGGGGGGGGGGGTCCCAGACAAGTATTTAGCAGTAGTTTAAAGTTTGTTGTGGAACTTGTAATCAAGAGAAATGTTTACATATTATATCTTTGAAGATATTAAAGTCCAGCTCTCACCTTTCAGGTCGTCAACTGTCTGCGTCAGCTGACTCTGCATCTTCTTCAAGTTCTCCACCTCCTTCTGTCGTCTCTGCAGCTCGTCCTCCAGCTCCTTACTCTCCACATCCACGTCTTCCTCGGCATCCTCCCCCCTCTTCCTCCTCTGACTCGTCCTCATCTCCCTCATCCACTCCACAAACTCCTCCTCCCTTCTCCTCCGCTCGTTAATCTCCTCCTCCTTCCTCTTCTCCCTCTCCTCGTCCTCCTCTTGTCTCTGCCGACAGCGACACGTCTCCTGAAGCTGCAGCAGCTCCGACCTGATCGACTCCACCAGAGCTCTCTGACGCACCAGCACACCACATGTTACAGTCGCTGTTTATTTTTCCGTCGGTGTATTGATTGAATCATGGATTGAACATTTCTGCTCTGATGGGGGGGGCAGCGTGCTTACGTCTCGAGTGGCGTCCTCCACCGTCTTGTCCATGGCCGCCTGCACCTTGTTGATGACGTTGTCTTTCTGCTCACACATGTCCATCAGCTCTGAGAGCTTCTGTCGCTGCTGCTCCAGACTCTAGGAAACAGCACGACATCAGGTGAGGTCACAAGGGGGAAATGACTGTCCAATCAGAGTGAGCAAAACAACCATTCAATCCTGCGAGCAGTGAAGGCAGCACGCCAGCCTTCGAGTGATGCGTTCATGTACAGCTCTGTCTTAGAAGAAGAAAGGGTCGTCACACACACCACAGAAGAAGACAGGTACAGTACCTCCAGAGCTTCCTGTAGCTGATCCTGGGACTGCTGCTTCTCCAAGCGCAACGCCTCCAGCTCTGCAGCACACACAGAGGTCAGAGGTCAGAGGTCTACGTTACAGCAAGCAAACAGTTACACTGTGCGTGTGTACCTGCAGTGTCTGTGTGTACCTGCAGTGTCTGTGTGTGTGTGTGTGTACCTCCAGTGAGTGTGCGTCTGCTCAGACAGTGTTGAACACTCTGTGCGTCCTCTCTGATCTTCTCCAGGTCTTCACTCATTGAGCTGATGATTCCCTCCAACACAGCCACCTGTTCCTCCTGACAAGCAACCAATCAGCTGACAGGACGTGGCTTCTGTAGCGTGCTCCCTGAACTACAGCGTGAAGACACAACTAACCCATCAAAGGGAAACACTGACCTGGTTGCTTTCAGCATTTACAGCCGAGAGGTCCACCGTCTTACTGACCAGATTCTTCAGGATCTCTACTCGCCTCTCGGCCCGCTCCTCCAGGATCTCCCTCTCCTTATCCAGACGATCACTGCGACACACACACACACAGACCGACAGCCCGTTGTTACTGACAGAACAGAGCGGTTTGTTACTGATCCTTCAGTTTGCCTCTGGTCACATGATCACGATGCTGTTACCTGTAATCTTTCTCCATCTTGTTAAAAAGCTCCATGAACTCAGAGCTGACTTCTTCTCTAATCTGAGCCTCCAGACGCAGCGCCGCCTCCCTGTCCGACTGACACACACACACACACACACACACACACACACACACACACACACACACACACACACACACACACACACACACACACACACACACACACACACACACACACACACACACACACACACACACACACACACACACGTTGAACTCAATACCATCAGGGACTGTAAATAAAGACCATAAATAACTGTGTGTATTTTTACCTTCTCTTCTTCCTCCATGGTGCCGTCCTCTTCCTCCCCCTCGTCCTCCTCACCCCCTGCCTCCATCACAGTTCCCTCCATCACACTCTCCCCTTCATCATCTTCATCCTCAAACACATCCTCCAAGGTCGTCTCCCAGGCGACCAGCGAGCTCTTCCGGCCCCGCCCCGACACGTTCCTGCGCTGGTCGGCCTCGTCGATGATCATGGACAGTTCCATGGCCGACCTGTGGGGGGCGTCGTCTGGGACCACAGGCCTGGAGTTCAACACCACCACCTGAACGAGGGGACGTCTCATCGTTGGTCAAACACTTCTTTTATTTAAGATGTAATGAAGCTTCTCTACAGTTGAACATCACAGGAGATGACATGAATTGAGTCGTCCACCTTCTGAGCGAGGGCAGAGAACTTGAGGACGTTGAGCGTCTCGTCGAAGCAGGCGGCGTTCTGATTGATGTTGACGACCATCGAGACGCGTCCGGCACCACAGAAGAAGAACTGCAGGAAGTGGGTCAGTTTGGACTCCCTGAAGGGGATGTGATGCTGGAACCTGCAGAGACAGGAGACACAGTTACACTCCTGCACTTAACACACTCCCACAGACCCACACAGCAGCGTGTCGTACTTGGCGTGTTGGTTGAGTCTCATGGCGTTGATGCACTTCCCGAGCGTCAGCAGAGAGCTGTTGATGTTTCCCGCCTCTTTGAGTCTCTCTCCAGTGTTTTGAGTCCGAGAACAACGCTCCGAGCCGGCGAGATCACACAGTGCCAACCTAAACACACAACACACACAGTCAGCGCAGCCTGTACACCGAGGTCACAACACGCCACACAAGTTACATGTGCAGGGAGACGGACTCGCTGATGCCGAGGACTCTGGGAACTCCGACATCCTCCACTTTTAGGATCCTGACGGAGAAGATGCTGTGGCTGCAGAGACAAAGAAAGACGCTGGTCACATGATCACGTGACATCCACCTGACACACACACAATCTGATCAGCTGACCTCCTGCTCGACGCCTGGTTCAGTTTGGTGGATGAGAAACTCTGGTTCTTCTTCCCGATCTTCATCACTCTGTACGCCTCCTCAGAGCTGCTCACCTGGACCCAGCGCAGGTCTGAGTGGACACACACACACACACACACACACACACACACACACACACACACACACACACACACACACACACACACACACACACACACACACACACACACACACACACACACACACACACACACACACACACACACACACACACTTATTATTTCATCTTACACCCAAAAAAAAAGTCACAAACATGAGAAGAGATGTCACCGTTAACAGAGGAGAAGGGACATTGTGACACAAACACTTGCAGTGTTACCTTTGATGAAGGAGTTTCCTTTGACGTCCTGAGACAGACGCAGCACCGTCCTCTTGTGGTGACCTCCGGGAACCTGAACGTCACAGAGTCATCAGACCATCGACCACAGATCGGTGTCAGGACACTTTAAACCCAGGTTCCTTTCACGACTCCACGATGTAATAACAGTGTGTGTGTTTGTACCAACATCATTATTACATCAGAAATGAGGCTGGTAACACGACTGTCTGTTAGTCAGCTGGATGAACCAGTACGCTAACTGAAAGATGTTTTATGAGTCAGAGGAACTCCTTACATTTTGATGCAGATCTGGAGCACCCCCTGTTGGATAAAACATAAGTGTGTGTGTGTGTGTGTGTGTGTGTGTGTGTGTGTGTGTCACCTGTTCCAGCAGATCATGGATGTTGTCATTGTAAATCTCGCAGAATGAAACCCAGACAGAGAAACGGATGTTTGAATCGACGTCCAGACAGAAACTGTCGGCTTCAGAGACACTGTTCATACTGTCGGTGCTGAGAGAAGAGCCTGCACACACACACAACACACACACAACACAAACACACACATGTTCAGTTCTGCAGCTGATCTGATTTCTTATTGTTGTGCTGAAACCAAGTCACCAACCTTCCAGAAACGTGGACCGTCCAGACGTCTGACTTTTGTCACTCTGCAGAAAGAAGAAAACAACGTCCTCAAGCTGCTTCAGGATGGTTCTGCTTGTGTTGTGTTGTGTTTGTGTGCGTCTCACCTCTTTGAGCAGCCGCAGCAGGTTCCTCTTGCTGCTGCTCTCAGCCACCTGCTGGTCTGGAGTCAGGCGGGTGAAGTCTCTGCAGCGCTGCGGCTTCAGGTCGGACCGAGCGTACAGACGCCCCTCGATGCTGTTGAAGATGATGGACAGAGACCTGGGCAGCAGACCCGAGTCATGATCCGGACCTGAGTGAGAACAACAGTCAGAACCTGACAGCAGACTCAACACATGCTGAATATTTCCTGGTTCCAGTCTGTTAAAGTGTGAGTCTTCTGTGTTTCTCTCATGTCAATCAGCTGATTTTTGGTTTCCAGTAGTTGATTGGACTTCACCTTGAACAACATTTTCCCTCTGAGCTGATTCATTCTGAGTTATTATTCAGAAAGATAATAAGAAAGTGTTTCTATGTTGGGCTCTGGAAAAGAATCAATGAATCATCTTCTGTCGAGTGACTCAGTTGATATGAGGGGAGGCGTCCTCACCGAGGAACGTGAAGGTCTTTCCAGCGTTGGTGACTCCGTACGTGAACACCAGACAGTTCCCTCCTTCCAGAACGTCTTGGACCAAACCCCGAACCGAGCTCTCAAACACCCTCCTCTGACTCGCCTCCGCACCGAACACCTGGACGAGCACATGAACGCCATTTTGAAAAAGCTTCAGCGGTGAAGTGAACGTCTCTTTGCACAGAGCAATGCTGTTGCCACGGTTACCTGCGTGAAGCTGAACCTCTGTGCTGTCTGTGGGAGGGACTTTGATTGACAGCTCCTGGGAGCCTTCAGGACCACGGTGTCCGGCCCCTCAATGGTCACACACTCCTTCAGAAGAAAACACATTTATTCAGGTTCATATGATTTTCCTTCATTCAAAAGAACCCCCCCGTTCTCAGTTCTTGTGTCTTCATTCAGGAGTCTGAGTGTTACCTGCGACTCTGCGTTGCCGCTCTCATGTGCAGTGAACGGTCGAACCCTCAGGTACACCTGCAGGTTCTCCGACTGCGTCTGAGCTCCACCCTGTCAACGTGAGGAGCACATGGTCACCAGGTTCTGCTCATCAGCTCAGTCCAGTCAAACACCTGCTAACCTACCTTTGCTGGGAGAGCAGCAAATTCCCCCAGCAGGTCCCTCCTGATGTCATCCACCTCCACTGGTCCCACTCGCTCCGGCTTCCAGGCTAAACACGACTCCATCATGTCTGTGAACACACCCACACGCTTACTATCATTTACAGAACATTTCTGGTTGTGGGATAAACCCCATGATGTGTAATGTGGTTGTTGAACAGGTCACACAATGTGAACCATGACAATTATAAATCCAGAGAACGACTTCAGACAGAACAAAAGACAAAAGTTAAACCTCAAACGAGACACAGTGAAAACAGAAGAACATGTCCCCGTTCATAAGGACATCACTGAATACTGAGCTATTTGTTTGATGGTTGTCAGATGATTTTAATAATGACAAAGATGTTTTCAGGAAACTTATTCCAACCAAAGTCGAAAGTCTGAATTTGAAAACTTTTGCACCAACTTCCTTTGATACAAAGACTCAACCTTCATTAGTTAGAAACATGAGATTTTAAGTTTATGGGTTGGACAATAAACACAAACATCACTGGGCACAGCATCCGAGTCAGCGCTGCACAGCGATGAGTTTAAACACGACCCACGGCGCATTCTAATCGTTTATGATGTTTTAAGATTTGAAACAAAGTTCGTCTTCACTTGGTCACGAGACCGAACCCGGAGGAAAGTGTCACGTGCAGTCAGAGACGGAAAGAGATCAGTTCAAAGAGCGGAGTTAGCTTCAGAGTGAACTGAGGCTAACGTTGTTGTTAGCATTAGCCACAACTAGCTCACCCTCACGAACACACCGTTTCTACGTCTGCTACAGACACGTCCCTGTTCACATGTTCCCGCACAAGTTCACATGTTCCCGCACAAGTTCACATGTTGTGCGGGAACATGTGAACACGTGCGAGAACAGGACGCTGAGGACTTTTCTCTGAACTCACAGAAAACATCGAGTCGCTTCGCCGCCGTTTGTTCAAATGGTTCCGACGCCGCAGCCGCCAAATCTCGCGAGAATAAGGCGATCCCGCGGTTTCATAGATTCCTCCATGATGGATTTATAATGTGATTTATATGCAGATGACATGAGAACCATGATCATATGTGTGTTGACATCGTGAGTCACTGAAGCTACAGTCCGTGCGGGTGTGAGCCAGAGGGCGTCACTGCTCCGGATCACGTTAAACATGTAAACAACAGGTAAACAACACGTGAACCTGAACGCAGCTCCACTGTTTAAACCGGGACCTGACGACCAATCACAGAGCCGGAAAAAGACAACGTCACAGGTGTCGGTCAGGATCTCGCGAGATTACGAAGTTCGACTGAAGAGACAAGAAATGATGAAAAGATCGAACACAAATATTATTATTATTATAAGAATATAGAAAAGCATGATTCAACTGTTTAGATATTTACAAAACAAAATCCCCGAAAGAAAATATTAAAAAAATACTGTCTGGCGGTTGTTGATGACATCATCATAGGAGGACGGCGCAGATCAGGATCAGGATCAGGACCCGGACCAGGATCAGGACCAGGACCCAGACCAGGACCAGGACCCGGACCCGTACCAGGACCTGGACCAGGTAGATAATCGTCTGTTTTCGTCTGAATCAATCACATCGACGATCGATCGTGTTCCCTCGCGACAGGATCAACGACACGTTTCCATGACGACGGAGGCGGGATTAGCTGAGCTGGTAGAACCATAGATATATTTATATATAAAGGCTATATATATATTTATATATAAATATGGGTAGAACAGCTCATATGTGTAACCCACCTGTGTGTAACCCACCTGTGTGTAACCCACACCTGTGTGTTAACCCTAAGCTGTGTGTAACCACCTGCAGCAGCTGCTCCTGTCAGACGTGTGAACAGGTCGTGGTCATGTCTGAGTCGAGCAGCGATGGAGGGAAGTGGCTGGACGCTCACTACGACCCGGTGGCCGGCCTCTTCAGCTTCTCGTCGTGCGTGGACCTGGCGGACCTGAGCGGGGACGGGGAGAGTCGGCTGGTGGTCGGAGACCTGGGCTCAGGTTCATCGGGCATGAAGCTGAAGGTGTACCGGGGGACGGCGCTGCTGAGTGAGAGCACCCTGCTGGACCTTCCCTCTGGCCTTGTCGCCTTCTTCATGGACCTGCACGAGCCACGCGTCCCCGCTGTGGCCGTGGCGTCCGGACCCTGCGTCTACGTCTACAAGAACCTGAGGCCGTACTTCAAGTTCACGCTGCCCGGTCTGGAGGTCAATACGCTGGAGCAGGTGAGTGTTTGTGTCGTGGTTGGTCTCAGGGTTGCGATGCCAGTGTTCCTGTGACGTGTTGCTATGCTCTGATTGGTCAGGACGTGTGGCAGCAGGCGAGGGAGGGTCAGATCGACCCTCTGACCCTGAAGGAGATGCTGGAGAGCATCAGGAAGAAGGCCGATGTCCCCCTGTCCGTACGTTCGCTCAGGTTTCTCTCTCTGGAGACCAACGACATGGACGAGTTCGTCCAGCTACACAAACAGCAGCCAATCAGACGACAGGTAACAGTTGCATCATCATCAGCATCATTTCATCAATTAACCAACATGGCAGGTGACTTTAGTGCTGAACATCATAAACATGCAAAACCTCATGGAACTTCTACTCAGACTCTTTCCTTTGGTCCATGTCCCATCTGCTTACATGGAGGAGGTTTATAGTCTATATTGCAGCCAGCCACCAGGGGGCAACCAAGAGATTTGGCTTCACTTTCCGGAGCCGTCATGTCGTCTTATAAAGTGACGTGAACGCAGCAGAGGGGGAGAGACAGGAAGTGGCGTCTCAGTGAAAACGGCGGTGATCATTACGGGTCTTTGATTTTCTGTGATGTTGATTCAGACGGTCATCACCTGCATCGGGACCCTGAAGAAGAGCACGGCCGACGAGGACGGCGTCAGCTGTTTGGTGATCGGGACCGAGAGCAGCGACGTGTACGTCCTGGACCCCGAGGCCTTCATCATCCTGTCCAAGGTAACGGCCACTCAGGAGGAACTCAGGAGGAACTCAGGAGGAACTCAGGAGGAACTCAGGAGGAACTCCGGGTCGTCATCAGGCTCTGAGCTCTAACAGCAGCTCTGTCTGGTTCTTGTCTTTTTGAAATGACGTGTAGATGACGCTGCCGGCTCCTCCCACCATGATGGATGTGACGGGTCAGTTCGACGTGGAGTTTCGCATCACGGTGGCGTGTCGCAATGGAAACATCTACATCCTGCGCAGGTGAGACACATGAACACAACCTCTGACATGGCGGGAAGACGCTAGCTGATGTTGATGGAGCTGTGATGCGCCTGGCGTCTCCTCAGGGAGTCGGACAAACCGAAGTACTGCGTGGAGCTGGCATCTCACCCGGTCGGGCTGGTCAGAGTCGGGAAGAACGTCGTGGTCGGCTGCAGCGACGAGAGTCTGCAGGGTTTCACGCAGAAGGTAAATCCACTTCATGGGGGGGTCTTTCCACTTCTATGAACCACCTGACGTGAGTCTGACCAATCACAAGAGAAGCTGAACTGTGTGGCGTTGTGTCCTCAGGGGAAGAAGCTGTGGCAGACCATCCTCCCTGCTCCCATCACCACCATGGCGGCCATGGACCTTCCCACTCGGGGGTTCCAGGCGGTTCTGGTGGGCCTTGCTAACTGTGAGGTGCAGCTGTACCGAGACAAGAACCTGCTGAGCACCATCAAGACGCCAGACGTGATCACCAGCATCTGCTTTGGCCGGTACGGACGGGAGGACGGGACGCTGATCATGACCACCAAGGGAGGTGGCCTGATGGTGAAGATCCTGAAGAGGACGGCGGCCTTCGCCGACAGGGACAGCGCCCCCGGGCCGCCGCTGGCCCAGAGCGTCCGCCTCAACGTGCCCAAGAAGACCAAGCTGTATGTGGACCAAACGCTGCGGGAGCGGGAGAACGGTGTGGCCATGCACCGCGCCTTCCAGATGGACCTGAGCCGCATGCGACTCGCTGCTGCCAAAGCTTACGTCAAGGCCCTGGAGTCCAGCCTGTCGCCGGTGTCCTCCAGCCTCTCCGAGCCGCTGAAGATGAACGCCGTGGTTCAGGGTCTGGGTCCGTCCTTCAAACTGACCCTGAACGTTCAGAACACGGCGGCCTGTCGGCCCGTCATGGACCTGGCCATCAGCTTCCTGTACGACGAGAGCCTGTACCGCATGAAGCACCCGTACATGAGGATCCCGCTGCTGGTGCCCGGACTCGTGTACCCCGTCCAGACCTTCGTGGAGTGCACCAGCGACAAGGGCATCTCTGACATCATCAAGGTGTTCGTCCTGCACGAGGGGAAGAGCTGCCCCCTGCTGACCGCCCACATCAACATGCCGGTGAGCGAGGGGCTGATGCTGAACTGACCGAGTTAAAACAGGAACCCGGCCGAGCAACGTTTGGAAACTGAAAGTTAAAAATCATTAGATCAGAATCCGGAGGCAAAGAAAGAGAAACACAAAACTGAAAAAAATGATTTAAGTTCCACTTGATGAATGAATGTTGTTCATATTAATCTTGAATAAATAAAAGCACCTTCTTCTGACTTTTTTTAAAACAGCAAAGTCAAACGGTTTCATCTGTCCAATCAGATTCTGTTCTGTTAGTCACATGATACCAAACGCAGTGACCAGTTCACATTCGTTTCTTTCTTTACCTCCAAACCAGGATGACGTCATCATCATTAGTCGTGTTTATAGAAATGTAAGATGAGACGTTGATTCATCAGGTGAATGTAGGTTTTTGTGTCAATGTTTTTCACTTTGTTGTTTAGTTCAGTTATGATTGTAATGTAACAAAGATTCATGTAGTTTCATGAACTTAACTCAGGGATAAAAAACATGAACACAACACATGTTCTTAAATTCTGTTTTTTTCTAGATGAAGTCTGGTTTGTAGAAAACTGTAATAAACTTATAGTCAACACATTTCTACTGAAGTTATTTATTTTTCACGTCAGTAATTGTTACCACTTGGCTCAAGGCTGGACAAGTTATGGAAGATGACGCATTTTACAACTACATCAAAAACAAATTCTGTACAATCATGATTCAGAGGCTTTCAGGAGCCGTCTGTATTGTGTCTGTTGTGTATCGGAGACTGGTTAATGTTTTTATCTGCTCACATGTAAACAACTTTCAGAACCGTCAGGTAAACAGCTGCTGAGTCCAGAGGCCTCATGTTGAGACATAATAAAAAGCCCTGTCCCTGTTTGTTTGTCTCTGGACTTTCCACTGTGTCGAAACCTCAGATCTTTATAAGCCTGAGTGAGCAGGCAGGCGGGTCAGAACCAGTCAGAACCGGTCAGAACATGAGAGCTGTCGGGGCTGTCGTCGTGTTGGGTGAGAAACTGAAATTACTGATCTGACAGTCATCCACCGCTCCGGGATAATCACACAAACGCAACAACACATGTCAACACAACTTAAGAGAAACAATCAGCTATGTGTGTGTGTGTGTGTCTGCGCAGCTGTGTTGTGTGTGTGTGATGCTGTTCGGTTCGGGCAGCTCTGCAGTGGAAACCCTGCGAACAACAGGCGAACATCGGACAGCTGGGGTCAAGGTCACTATGGAGCCAGACGGTAACACAACCACACAGATCACCAACACACAACCTGCAGCTGCCTACACGTTGACACCAGACACGTGGAGACAAGTCAACAGCTGATTGGTTGTTTCAGGGGAACCAGGGTCCATGCAGGTCTGGACATCGTGTGCAGCGACGGGGCGGCAGTCTACGCTCCGTGTGACGTCACCCTCGGAGGACGACTCACCGTCTACACCGACGCCAGTAAGGCCGCCATCAACAGCGGCATCAACCTGCGAGCAGAAGGTCGGTGCCCCGCCCCCTCCCAGCAGACTACATCAGCTCACTGATTGTGTTGTTGATTGTGTTGTTGTTGTTCGTGTTGTTGCAGGTCTGTGCTTCAAGTTGTTCTACGTGAATCCAGACCGGACGTCCGGCTCGGTGAGGAAGGGTGAGCGGATCGGAACCATGATGCCCATGCAGAGCGTTTATCCGGGAATCACGTCACACGTCCATGTCCAGTTGTGTGACAAGAGCGACCCCACCCAGTACTTCTGAGTGTCACGTGTCCTCGTGGGCGGGGCCAGTGGGCGAGCCAATGGACTCGTGGAGAATCAATAAAAACATAAAAACAAGTTCTGTGGTTGGTTTCTTTCTGATATATTTCCTTATATAAAGAATTATATTAAATATAATAAAGTTCTTGTTTTCACATATCTACACAAACATCAGTGAATGAAACACGAGATAACAAGAGATGAAAAGTAACTGGTCTGGAGCTAGTTTGTTAGATATATATATATACATATACACATATATATATATATATATATATATATATATATACACATTTACTGTGTATAAGCTCCTCGTATCGACCTGGTTGCACGCAGCTGACGTCCTCACCTGCTCCTGTCTCTGAAACATTGATCTTTATTTCCAGGCTGAAGAAGTTGCGATCGAGTGACGTCAGATGTTTTAACAAACACGTCGTAAAAAGATCATAATAAAAAAACAATATATAAAAACTTCTGGAATGTTATTGGTCGGACACAGAGAGGGCGGGACTTCGAGGTCAAAGTTCATTTGAACCCGGAACATCAACAAAGTGACTTGACTCCCTCCGGTTCTCACCGACATGTTGTCCGCTTCACTGCCCACAAACCGTGTCCTGCTGGCGGCTGTCGGCCTGCTGCTCGCCCGCCCGGCCTGCTCCTCTCGCTCGCTCCCGGACATCCCGCACATCGCCACTTACTTCGGGACGAAGACCCGGTACGAGGAGGTGAACCCGCAGCTGCTGCGGGACGTGTCCTCCTTGAACGCGTCCGTCCTCATGGCCCCGGACAGCGAGCGCTGCTCCCCGGTCCACCTGACCGCCGTCATCCGGCACGGGAGCCGCTACCCGACCGCCAAGAACATCCGCAGGATCCAGAGACTGAGCGAGCTGGTCCGGGGAGAAGCCTCCAGAGGCCCCGGCTCCGAGGACTGGCTGCGGGACATCCAGAGCCGCTGGGAGATGTGGTACACCGAGGACATGGACGGTCAGATATATATGAATATTTATATGTATTTTTATATTTATAAAATATCAACGTCACTAGTTTCTAATATTATTTGATATTCATGTTTTGTATCAATTAACTAATTTCCTGTTTCCTCTGAACTGTGACGTGTCCTCAGGTCAGCTGGTGCTGAAGGGCAGGGACGAGCTGCGGCAGCTGGCCGGACGCCTGGCCGCCATGTTCCCGTCCCTGCTGTCCCTCGAGCACCTGACGAAGAGGAGGGTCCGCTTCACCACGAGCTCCAAGCACCGGTGCGTGAGCAGCGTGGAGGCGGTGCAGGACGGGCTGATGGAGCACTGGGGCCACGCCCACTCCGCAGGTGCGCTTCACCTGACACACACACACACACACACACACACCCCCAGGTCTGTGAGACACTGTGTCTCTGCAGAGGACAGGTACACACACACACACACACACACACACTCACCCCCCCCAGGTCTGTGAGACACTGTGTCTCTGCAGAGGACAGGTACACACACACACACACACACACACACTCACCCCCCCCAGGTCTGTGAGACACTGTGTCTCTGCAGAGGACAGGTACACACACACACACACACACACACACACACACACACACACACACACACACACACACACACACCCCCAGGTCTGTGAGACACTGTGTCTCTGCAGAGGACAGGTACACACACACACACACACACACACACACACTCACCCCCCCAGGTCTGTGAGACACTGTGTCTCTGCAGAGGACAGGTACACACACACACACACACACACACACTCACCCCCCCCAGGTCTGTGAGACACTGTGTCTCTGCAGAGGACAGGTACACACACGTTGTGGACGATGAGCTGATGCGTTTCTTTGAGCGTTGCCGTGGTTACGTGGAGGGGGTGGCCAACAACCGCTCGGCGCTGCTGGAGGTGGACAAGTTCAGAGACGGGGACGAGATGGAGGGAGTGAGGAGGAGGACGGAGGAGAGACTGAACCTTCCTCAGCACCGACTCACACCAGGTAGAAGTCTGTGTCTCCTGTAGACTGAAGTCTGTCCCTCTGTGTCCCCTGTAGACTGAAGTCTGTCCCTCTGTGTCTCCTGTTGACTGAAGTCTGTCCCTCTGTGTCTCCTGTTGACTGAAGTCTGTCCCTCTGTGTCCCCTGTAGACTGAAGTCTGTCCCTCTGTGTCTCCTGTAGACTGAAGTCTGTCCCTCTGTGTCCCCTGTAGACTGAAGTCTGTCCCTCTGTGTCTCCTGTAGACTGAAGTCTGTCCCTCTGTGTCTCCTGTTGACTGAAGTCTGTCCCTCTGTGTCTCCTGTAGATTAAAGTCTGTCCCTCTGTGTCTCCTGTAGACTGAAGTCTGTCCCTCTGTGTCTCCTGTAGATTAAAGTCTGTCCCTCTGTGTCTCCTGTAGACTGAAGTCTGTCCCTCTGTGTCTCCTGTAGACTGAGGTCTGTCCCTCTGTGTCCCCTGTAGACTGACGTCTGTCCCTCTGTGTCCCCTGTAGATCTTGTTGAAGCAGCGTTCTTCCTGTGTTCCTATGAGCTCTCCATCAAATCTCTTTATTCTCCGTGGTGTTTCCTGTTCGACGAGAATGACGCCAAGGTGCAGACGTGACTGAACACACACACACACACACACACACACACACAGTGGAGGGTCAGAGGTCATCTCATCGGTGATGATGTCACTCCACAGGTGCTGGAGTACAAGTCGGACCTGAAGCAGTACTGGAAGCGCTCTCATGGTCATGTGATCAGCGGTCTGTCCAGCTGTCCTCTCTTCCATCACATCTTCAGGACGCTCGACAGAGCTGGACGTCCCCGCAGGTCCAGATTCAAGAACAATTAATCAATCAAGTTCATTTTCTCCTTCTAATCTGTTTTCATTGGACGAACCCATCACCATCATCACGTGACCTCTGACCTCTGACAGGTCCAGCGAGGCGTCCCCCGAGCCGGCCTCCATCCTGCTGGGTCACGCTGAGACGCTCCTCCCCCTCCTCTCCCTGCTGGGACTCTACAAAGACCAGACTCCGCCCACTGCCAACAACTACCAATCACAGCACGGTACGAAGCCCCGCCTCCACCCTCGCGTCCAATCAGACATGGCGTAGTGTGACATCACGCCTGTGGGTTGCTGCAGATGCTCTTAGTGGTCACTCTGAGTACTGCAGTGTGTGCGCTGTCTCAAACTGAAGAAGTGAAAAAGCAGTTTCGTGTTTTCCAGGAAGAAGTTTCCGGACGAGCCGGATCGTCCCGTACGCCGCCAACCTGCTCTTCGTCCTGTACGACTGCCAGCGAGGCCCCCGGGTGCAGCTGCTCATTAACGAGTCGCCGGTTCGATTCCCGGGGCTGGAATCGGAGGTTGCCCCGCTGTACCGGGACGTCCGGGCCACGTACCGCCACCTACTGGACGGCTGTGACTTCCACAGGGAGTGTGAGGGGAGGGGCGGAGGACGAGGACCAAACACTGAGCTCTGAGAGGTGAGGCACCAGGTCCCTCCCTGTCGCCAGCTGTCCAATCACAGCCCAACTGTTGACGCATCATGTGACCGCGCCTCGTCCTGCAGCGTCCTCTGGGGACACAACCGACGCTGCACGAGACGTCGAGAAGGTCCACGACTGACGGATGACCGTCCAGTTCGATTTATCATCTCTGACCAGTAACACAGGTCTTAATTTCCTCTTCTTCTTCTGCACCGATTTAAAGGCAGCCACGCCCCCTGCAGGGGACTCGGTGACCTTTAACCTTTGAACCTTATCAAGGACACAGTTTAACTTTGAAACTTTACGTTTATTTATTCTGATGTTAATGATCATATGACGGGTTTGTTTGATTTTCTTCTGATTCTGATTGTTGATGCTTTGACCAATGGGATGTCTCAGTCTGAGGGAAGGTTTTCACAATAAAAGCTCTGGCTAGTCTGTAGTGATGGAAATAGATTAGTTTTGCCGTCGGGGGGGAATTTGTTTTTGGTCTTTGTGCTTAAAATGGTTAAAAGTGACGATTCAGCTTTTTATAAATTGTCCCTTTTTCAGATTATTTAAAATTACCCTTTTTGTTTTTATTTTCTTTGATGCCAAATCTATCTTAATAAAAGCTTTAAAAAGACATTGATTAATAAAAATGATCTTTACAGTGTTTTTGTAACTTTTTATCCTGTAAGAAAAAACTTGATCTATTTTTCCATGCCAATATTTTATTCAGTCATGTTATGACCAATAAAAATTAAAATAAGTGTTGGTTCAGTGTGAAAGATAAAAATTAATGTAATTTGTTTTTAATTTAAGAAAAAGTATTTATATGGGAATAAACTGTTTCAGGGAAGATTGTAAAATGTATTGGTCATGTGCTTAGATTATTTTATAAAGACATTTGTATAATAATTTATGAAGTAAAATATTTTTTACTTTTATTTTCCTTTAAAAAATATTTATTTTACATTAAGAATTTGAAATCTAGCCCTTTATTTGCATCATGACCTAATTTGACCAACTTTGATCTATAATCACATGACATTATGGTCATAGATGAAGTTACAGCAGCTTCTCGTTCACACCTGTCACGTGTGCTCAGTGTGAACCTGCTCTCATCTGGAGGAGAACGAGGCTCCAGTGGTGGACCTGCTGGTCCTGGTGTTCTCTGCTGCTTGGTGCTGGGAGCTCAGGTCCACTAGAGGGCGTCGGCCTCAGGCCTCCTCATGGAGTCTTCATTTCACCCATTTTTTTTCACTGATTCACAATAATGTTTTCTAAATGGACGGATTGATATCTGAAGTTGACCTGACTTGGTGTTTTACTGGGGGAGTAAACGAGCCCTCATTGTGTCAAATACATTTTCTGGTCTTTCACTTTCAGTAATGACTTGAAAGGGCCAGTAGGGGGCCTGAAGAGCCTCTAAGACCTGATATTGAAACATCTCGTACTTCCTCTCCGTCTGATGTCATCATGGTGTCGCACTCTTCTCTCAGCCACTAACATTTATGATCTTAGGGAACCAATCCCAGAAAGGTGTCAGGTCGGGGCCTTTCAGGTTCCCTCACGTCACTGAGCAGTGTGTAGTTCCTCTGATGTCCACCTGCAGATCACTCAGTGGATCAATTCAGACCAAATCCATCTCCACTCACCTAATGATACTATAGATGGAGGCCTCTCCACAGCAGCAGGCCATAAAGGCTCATGGGTATTCAGAACACAAAGCTACTCTGAACCTGAAGAGTTTTAATCTCAGAAAAATCTAAACGAGGCAAAATGTAGTTCAGGTGATTTTCAGTGAAACAGCTGCTGAAACTCAAACTCACGGTTCCTCCAGGTTGATCCTGAAAACCTCCCAACAAACTTTATTTACAGTCATTTCTGCAGCGAGCAGCAACAGAGCGAGTGTTTCAACGTTGACACGGGTTCGAGAGCAGGATCCAAAAATTACATTTAACAACAATGAGACATTTCTTTAACATCTTCAGGCAAAAGAACTCTGGACCAGTTCAACAAATTAAAAGTTTTCATTTCTGGATCAACCAGTGGTTCTCCCACGTTTCTGTGACAGTTTCTTTTTTCTCCTGCGTCTGAAGTAGATGATCATGAGTTCAAACCACCAGAGAAAAGCAGGGGCACATGTTGAACATATTTAAACATGTGAGGCTAAATGAAGTCCAGCCTGTGAGGGCAGGCCGAGGTCATGTGATCAGTCCAGAGCGGCGTGCAGCAAGGCGCCCTGTCCACCGGCAGATTTGGATTTCTTCATCTTGCAGATGGCCCTCTGAAGGTCGGACTGATGGATCGGACGAATGCAGTCCTCGGATAAACTAAGAGACAGAAAAACATTTGGAAGAATAAAAGTTCTTAAGACAAAGAAAACATCGATGGTTTCACATGAATTCATGATTCACACACGATGATAAACGACTGCTCGTCAGAGGCGCTCTGTCACATACCTGTCGTCCTGACTGTGGACGAAGTCGCGCACACAGAGCAGCGCCGCGTCGCGACACATCTCTCTGAGGTCACTTCCTGAGAAACCGTCTGTCTCCTTGGAGACGTGAACGAGGTCGACCGAGGAGTCCACCTGGGGAGAGAGAGAGAGAGGGGCGATCACCCAATGCCGACTAGATCTAGATCCATGATCAGCCACCTAATTTAAATAAGTCTGTTTATATAATGTTCATACACATTTTGACCAATGGATTTCCATGACTTTAATAACTTGAAACCAAATTTCCATGACCGAACATTGTGAAATTTAAACTAACCATGAGAATTCCAAGGCAAACAGTAAACCTTAAATGACACAAACCAAAGTATGCCTGCTTATATTTGAGCGCATTTCTTTAAAAGCGTAAATGAACGACATGAAAATATGAAAATAACTAATTTCCAGGACTTTTCCAAAACTTTTGGGATTTGATTTTTTTCCATAACTTTTCCAGGCCTGGAACAACACATTTTAAAAGGCCAGGTTCTTCGTGACCGTAGGAACCCTGAAACTCACGCTCTCGTTCTCCAGGATGAGTTTGAGGATCTGCTCCCTCTGACCCACACTCTGCACAAAACACACAACACACAACACGTCATTGGGCGTCGTTGTTAACATTTCAAATCGTCGTTGATGTCGTGATTCAGTCGTACCGGCTGGTTGATGTGGAACCTGGTCGGCATCCTACGCAGAATGGCAGAGTCCAGATCCTGAGGACGGTTGGTGGCTCCCATTATGATCACCTGACACACACACAGACACACACACATTGAAACATGACTCTCCTCGCACTGTCCATCGCTGCAGCTCCTCTTTTCAGCTGAGTCTTTAAGAACCCTAACTTGTAAGGTCAGCTGGTCCACTCTGTTGTGATTTGTCCACGGTGCTGGCACATTTATGAAACCTGGGACTACGCCCAGTCTGTTAGGGGGCGTGTCAGACTAGCGGCTCGCCACTCATGTGACCTGAACATCCCGTGTTTGTACCTGGCAGTGGTGGTCGGTGTCCAGTCCGTCCCACAGACTCATGAACTGAGCCTTCATCATGGCGGTGGCTTCGTGGTCGGAGCTGGAGCGACTCCTCAGGAACGAGTCTGACGAAACACACACACACACACACACACACACACACACGCGCGCGTCAACACACTGAAGCCTGCTGGTCAGAGGAAGGTACTGCACCACATGGCCGCCCCTCAACTGGTACCATACCTATCTCGTCGATGAAGATGATTGACGGCTGCAGTTTAACAGCCAATGAGAAGACGGCGGCCGCCAGCTTCTGGGACTCTCCGTACCACTTGTCCGTCAGAGTGCTGGGCTGCAGGTTGATGAACCGAAACCCCGCCTCCTTGGCCGTCGCCTTGGCGATCAGCGTCTTCCCGCAGCCAGGGGGCCCGTAGAGCAACACGCCTGTTACCAGGCGACAGGGTGGGGATTATGGTCTGGACTCATTACACCTTCATTCCTCCTCTGTTTAGCTTCTAACCTAATCTTCACCTCCTTTCCTTCTTCCTCTCTTTGATTTCCTTCACCCAACCCTTGGTGCTCTCTTACCTTCCTTCAGCTCATCCGTCCATCTCTCAACTTCAACCTCTCCTTTCTTCCCTCCTCCCCTTTTTTCCTACTTTCAATTCATCCGTCCTGCCTGCTTCTTTTTCCTGTCTTCTTCGCTTCCATCCTTCATTCCTCAATGCTTTCCTCCATCTATCCTTCCATCCCTCCCCCCCCCGTTGTTCCGTCTCTAACCTTTAGGGGGCTGCAGCAGCCTGGAGCCCCGGAACAGGTGTCTCTTCTGAACAGGTAAAATCACTGTCTCCTTTAACTCCGTGATGATCTCGTCCAGACCTGCAATGTCTCTCCAGGTGATCTACAGTCACATGACCACAAAAATCACGTTCACCGCCAATCATCTGCCGATTATTCTGGTTCAAACAACTTATTATTAGAGTAAAAGGTTTGTATCTATCAACTTCCTGTTCATTTAGATAAGGGGTGCCCAAACTACGGCCCGCGGGCCATCTGAGGCCCGCCATCGATTTTTAAAGTGGCCCGCCTCCACAAAAAAAAAAAAAAAAAAAAAAATAGGGTTAGGGTTAGAAAATTGTACTTTCTTGATTCTTGTTGTTCTGGGTTTGTACCGTTGAATGCACATATTGGATTACAGCGTCAGATAAGGGAAATGTAATGTGATGGACTATGGCCCACTGTATTGCAGCTGTCCCTCAGAACCCCCCCCCACTGTCAACAGTCCGCTCCAGGGCAGGGGGCGTGGCGGCGTGAGTGGCCCAGACCTTCGTATTTTTTTCTATATATGGCCCTCGGGATAAAAAGTTTAGACACCCCTGATTAAGATCTTCTTATGATCAATGAACCTTCAAGTTCCTTGATAAAAGTTCTTTCACGAAGCGTCTGACGGGTGAGTGAAGTAATGAGGACGTGTTACCTGCATGGTGAGCGGGTCCACCAGGTGAGCTGCGATGCTCATCTCGTACTCGGACAGCTTCACGTTCTTCACTCCGATCTGACGCATCAGCTTCTCGGCCTGAGGCACAAAGACGACATTTTCACAAACGCTGCAGGGGATTGTGAAATGAGTCAGACTCCGCCCACAATAAAGAACCATAAATCAACCTTAACAGTGACAGTTCCAACTAGGCGTCAATCTACTTCCTGTTTACACCACGTGACCAGTGTGAGTAAGTATGGACGGAGCCTTAAGGACCAGTTGGACTGGCTGCATGTTTCCTGTCCCTGTGACCAGTAACTAAAACAGGTCAAAGTGTCTGACTCGCCTGTTTCTGAGCCTCCACCTTCTGCTTCCTGGTGGGGTCGATGGCGTCCACCATCCACTTGATGGTGAAGTAGGTGACAGCTCCGAATATGGTGAGACGGAAGAGGAGGCCGATGACCTCATTCCTGCCCAGAGGACGGGCAATGTTTTCAACTGGAACCTCCCTCAATCCCATGGTGATGAACACACACAGAACTGCAACAACACAAACAACAACAACCAGTAACTTAATGAAATAAACTCAAGTCCCCTCTGCGGCTGTCTCCACCACCCAGTGGATTAGGGTTAGGCCTCAGCTCTACCACTTGACTCCACCCCTTTGTTTTGTGATTAGTGTGGTTTCATTTCTCTATGGGTTTTATTAAAACAACAACTTTTGGAGCAGTAAAGAGAAGACTTAAGAAAATGTTGGACTTTACATAAAAATAGAACAAAAAGAACCAAAGAAAAGTAAAGAGGTGTGTGTGTCCAGGTGGAAGTCTGCTGGAGAATCGTTACAATCATAGTAACGAGGAACATGTCATGTAATGTCATGGAACGTTCTCCACTCCCGTGTCTGAAGCTCGTGTTCTAACGTAAGAAGAAGTTTCTTTAACCAACGTCACATTGAAATAACCGATGTGAACAATGTGTATGGATCAACAACATAACCCTAACCCGTATTATACAGCTGGTGGATAACTATGGTTAATCACGTCAGTTGATATTGTCTGTATTAACGTTTGTTGGCTGCTGATGACATAACAAGTGAACCCCGTGGGTCCTCGGACCACAGCCTGGACCCCCTGGTCCTCGGACCACAGCCTGGACCACAGCCTGGACGACAGCCTGGACCCCCGCGGGTCCTCGCACCACAGCCTGGACCCCCTGGTCCTCGGACCACAGCCTGGACCACAGCCTGGAACCCTGCGGGTCCTGGGACCCCGCTACCCTCATTATTAAATCGAAAGCACGGCGCGGCTAGCGGCTAGCTGTAGCATTAGCTTGACCTTCTTGGCTCTCCGGTCGCAGCGGAGCTTCTCCCCGGTAGAATCCAGCAACGCGCCACCAAATCCGGGAGAAGGTCTCCAGAGAATGATGTTAATCCGGTAAAAGACACACACTCACGCAGAGACACACACAGACACACACTCACCTGCTCCGGTCACAGCTGCACTTCCTGTCTGCTCTTCTTCTGTGGTGGTGCTGCGTGTTGTCTTCTTCTACTGAATGGGAGCTCAGTCCCGCCCCCTGCAGGGAGCAGGAGGGAGAAGGTGGACTTAAACAACTTTATTTAATACGATCAAATCAAAGACAAATTAAAAAACAGAATATAATTGAAACTAATAACTGAAGGAAACAGAAACATCTCAGAGATGAAAACATTAAATCTGGAGCTCAGTCTGAGGCATGTGTTGGCTGGAGGCTTCAGTAAAGTGTTTTATTCAGAAATAAGATGTTAACTGAACTCAACCCTATTTTTGTTAAAACTGTCATATACAGGATAACTATCCACCTCTTATCTCAGAATGAATAGAAAAATGGATCATATGTTATGATATGATTGAGCTAATATATAATATTCACCTAATATAAAACTGTAAAAAAGTGCATATCTTTTGGCTTCTCTTTGTTTCTGTAATGTTATTTCATGTGTTACTTATTTTGTATTCCTAATGTGCTGATTAATAAAGAGAGAAAAACGTTTTTCATTATTTCTCTCCAAAGAGGATGTGACGAGCTTTCATCTCCTTCTGTCACTTTACAGTTACAGAATTTGCAGATGACACAAAGGAGTAACATGATCTCACCTTCTAGTTCCTGTCAGCCTCTTGGACCAACTGGAGGCTTCTCACAGACTCACTGGGACGTCCTGTTGATAAACACTTACAGTCTAGAGGGAACAAATGGACGAGTTTCTCAGCTTCCTTCTGAGGCAGGATGCTCCTCAGGTTCATAATACTGTGCAGGTGGAAGAAGGATGTCCTAGAGACTTGTTCTATATGTGGGTCACGTGTCCTGGTCCTAACTCAGGTTCCTCACAGTGGAGCTGTCCAGCTACTATGGTTGTCATATTAAAAAAGTCAGTAATAGATTAAATGCTTTGAATATGTTACTGTTTTACAGTTAATTTGAATATTTATATTTCTTATTTGTTTGAATATTTTTGATCGTGATTTATTTTCTCTCTTTTATTGCATCGACTTAATGACACGTTTGTAAATCAGATGTAAAAATAATCATTCTAATACGACATTTATTATTTTCCTTTGGTCTTTTTATTCTTTCTATAATGATCATTTATTGCACACGGTAAAAGATCAGATTTATATGAATTCGTATTGTAATAAAAATAATATATTTTGGATATAGTTTGCACAGACTTTTGTTTTGAAGGCACAGAGCGGATGTGTGGTAGCGTCTCCTCCTCCGGACTCAACCCGCTCACAGACACTCTCTCTCCGCCTGTCGGTTTCCAATCAGGCCGGGAACCGTCCGACTGGATCCTCCTGACGTCTGGAGTTCTGGATCTCCACCGAACACCGACCCGCTGATGGTTTTGCATCCGGGTGGGGGACCTGGAAACCTGGGCCCGCACAGGGAGGAGGCCCCGACATCCCCTTGTTCTCTATGATTCTGACCCAGAAAACAGCACCGACGGCCGGGCTGCCCGTCTGCCAACGGGCCGGGTAGCGTCCGACCGCCCTGGGGCTGGAAGGGTCGCCCCCGAGGAGACCGGAGAACGGGGCCGCGCTTCATCCACTCGGACCTGGTTTGAATCTATTGATTCAACATTTACAAGACTTCTCTCAATCAGATTAAACTGTGGAGCTCGGGGACCCGGAGGTGAGCTCGCTGCAGGCGGACACCTAACTTCTCTCTCCCCGGTGACCAGACTGCGGAGCCGCCCGGGCGGACTGTGCCTTCTCTCCGGGTCCGACGTGCCTCACGGAAACGCGGATCATGGCCGCGTTAATCAAGGAGATCGTGAGCAGGAAAAAGAGACGATACCAGGAGGACGGTTTCGACCTGGACCTGACCTGTATCCTCTGTTAGCTGCTCTGTTAGCTGCTCTGTTAGCTGCTCTGTTAGCTGCTCTGTTAGCTGCTATGTTAGCTGCTCTATTAACTGCTCTGTTAGCTGCTCTATTAACTGCTCTGTTAGCTGCTGTGCTAGCTGCTCTGTTAGCTGCTGTGCTAGCTGCTCTATTAACTGCTCTGTTAGCTGCTCTGTTAGCTGCTCTATTAACTGCTCTATTAGCTGCTGTGCTAGCTGCTCTATTAACTGCTCTATTAGCTGCTCTGTTAGCTGCTCTGCTACCGCTGTTAGCCAGTCTGTTGACTGCTCTGTTACCATACTTTTAGCTGTTCTGTTAGCATTCTATTACATGCTCTGTAACCCGCTCTGTTAGTTGCTCTGTTACCACTTGTAAGCCAGTCTGTTGGCTGTTCTGTGACTGTTCTATCAGCTCATCTGTTAGCTGCTCTGTTACCATCCTGTTAGCTGTTAACAGAGCTGCTCTTGTTAGCCAGTCTGCTGGCTGCTCTGTTACATTCTGTTTGCGTTCTAAGCTGCTCTGTTACTGTTCTATTGGCTCATCTGTTAGCTGCACTGTTAGCTGCACTGTTACTGCTTGTTAGTCAGTCTGTTGGCTGCTCTATTAGTTCCTATGTTAGCTGTTCTGTTAGCTGTTCTGCTAGCTGCTCTGTTACCGCTTGTTAGCTGTTCTGTTGCCGTTCTGTTAGCTGCACTGTTAGCTGCTCTGTTATCGTTCTATTAGCTCCTGTTAGCTCATCTGTTAGCTGCTCTGTTACCGTTCTATTAGTTTCTCTGTTAGCTCCTCTGTTACTGCTTGTAAGTCAGTCTGTTACCTGCTCTGCTAGCTGCTCTGCTAGCTGCTCTGTTCTGTTAGCGGTTAGTCTCAGTGTAACGTATTATGTTAAATGATTTAAATGCCGGAAGTCCTCGGAACCAAACAGAAAAGGGTTAAAAGGATTGGTTCCTCTTGATCTTATAAAACATCCCACAGACGATTCTCTGATCCAATGACAACGTTTCTCAGAACAGATGTTGGAGCTAGTCAACGTTACTAGGTTAGTTTCATACTACGATTTAAGATTCTGCTCAGTCGGGGGCTGGTTCTCTGTCCTCGTGGTCTTCAGGGTTTTCTGGTTCTGTGGTTCTTTGTTTCTCTGGGTTTGTTGACATGAACGTGGGATGTTGGGGACTCGACTGAGAAGTGAAGACATGTCTCTGTCCTCAGTCGTTGATCCTTAGCGATGCGATCAGACATTTATCCCAACATCATCGCCATGGGTTTCCCTGCGGAGCGACTGGAGGGAGTTTATAGAAACAACATCGACGATGTCGTCCGGTAAGCCCCCGCTCTGCCTGACCTTTGACCTCTGAAATGAACAGGAGCTGAACCTCTGTCCCCGTTTCAGGTTTTTAGATTCAAAGCACAAGAATCACTATAAGATCTACAACCTGTGAGTAACTTCACCAACACTCTTCTGTCCTGAAACCTCTGAACGTGTCATGTTGTTGGTGATCAGATGAATTCACTGTTAATTCAGAAGGGTACCTCCTGTCTCTGTCCACAGATGTGCAGAGCGACATTATGACGCGTCAAAGTTTAACTGTCAAGGTAAGGCTCCGTGATTGGACGTCGGCTTCTCGTTGATGTGAAGCGGAGGGCGTGATGTGAGTGACTCTCGCCCTTTCTCTTTCAGTCGCTCAGTATCCCTTCGAGGACCACAACCCGCCCCAGCTGGAGCTCATCAAGCCGTTCTGCGAGGACCTGGACCAGTGGCTCAGCGAGGACGAGCTGCATGTCGCCGCCATCCACTGCAAGGCGGGAAAAGGCCGCACCGGGGTCATGATCTGTGCATACCTGCTGCATCGGGGGAAGTTTCAGGAGCCGCAGGAGGCGCTGGACTTTTACGGCGAGGTCCGCACACACGACAAGAAGGTAACAACACTGCCGGGAACACTTGAGGTTTAATGACACCTGGAGAGCGAGAGTTGAACTGTAAACCGCCACCTCAGACATCTCATTGGTTGGTTAAACCTCTTTTGTCACATGGTCCCGATCGTTTAGTCCTGACCATCAGACTCTTCAGTTCAGTCTGAACCTGAACATCAGGTGTGAAAGGTTCCTCAGACCAGATGAGGAGTTCTGGGTCTGGATCAAACTGAACCAGGTTCTGTTGGTTTGCAGTGAAAACACTTTGTTGAAGAGTTTGGACCAATCACAGGAAGTAGATCCAGAATTTAACAGTAGAAGAAGAAGAAGAAGAAGAAGAGGAAGCAGCTGCAGTCTTCATCTCTGAAGATATAATGTTTGAACCACGAGGATGTTCATTTGGTGCATTTGAACTAGTGGAGTACTGTAGTTCTGCTTATAACTGTAGTACTGTGGAGCACTGTTGTACTGCTTAGTACTGTAAATTACTGTGGAGTACTATAGTACTGTGGAGTACTGTTACAGGCTGCACCTATCGATTATTTCTTTATCGAAGTTCCAGCTATTATCGATTAATCTAATGAGTCTTTTATCCCTTGATTAATATAGTTGTTGAAGAAGCCCAGTAGTTGTATCAATGTCTGTAATAAAAGTAAAAAACTGACTGTCAAATAAAATAATGTAAGTATAATTCAATAGTATTTCAAAAATGTTCATTATTCATTTTCACTCTAAACGGAATAATAATAAATAATATTTTCTCATTTCAACTAAAAAAAGGGCTTAAAACATTTTTGAAAAAAAGATGTAGTTTGAGTTTTCCCTTTTTCTTCTTTTTTCTTAATATAAAACTACATTTCACATATAAACAATCTCAAGGAACATTAACAGCTTTAACCTTCCTCTTTGTTCCCCTTGCTGTGGTTCAGTGAGGTAAACTCCAGAGGTTCTACCGTAAAGGTTAAAATAGAAACGCTCTGTAAAGAGGCTCAGGGTCCGGACCAGGGTCCACTGTTAAGAACCTTTGATCCGAGATCATGCGGCATTTTTTTTAGGTGAGTCCATGTGTTGAGCGTGCTCAGCCACCTTCCATATGACGCGTCGACGTCCTAACCCTATGTGTAGGACAGCTGCTGTTAGTGATCCATCATGATGTTAACATGGCAACCAGATGACTCTCTCTCTCTATCTCTCTCTCGCTCTCTCTCTGTTCGTTCATCAGGGTGTGACCATCCCCAGTCAGCGGCGTTACGTCATCTACTACAGCTTCCTGTTGAGGAACCAGCTTCAGTATAAACCTGTGGCTCTGCTCTTCCACAAGATGCTGTTTGAAACGATCCCAATGTTCACAGCTGGAGCCTGCAGTAAGTCACTCCTCCTCCCCCCTCACTCACCCCCCCCCCCCCCCTCACTCATCCACTCTGATGTCTCTCTTTCAGACCCCCAGTTTGTCGTTTACCAGCTGAAGGTGAAGATTCACACCTCTAACCCCGCCCACACGCGGCGAGAAGACAAAGTGATGCTATTTGAGTTCCCGCAGCCACTTCCTGTCTGCGGAGACATAAAGGTGGACTTCTTCCACAAGCAGAACAAGATGATGAAGAAGGTGAACACACACACACACACACACACACACACACACACTGTGGTCCCAGGTGCATTCACAGATAATTTCTGCCTGAATGATGATGAATAACCTGAGCAACAAATCACAATGACGAGATTGATCACATGACAAGAAGCCAATTTATTAATTATATCTACACCTGTCTGGATCCAAGTGAACTTTGAACCCATTGCCCTACAGGAAAAGATGTTTCACTTCTGGGTCAACACCTTCTTCATCCCGGGCCCGGAGGAGAACACGGACAAGCTGGAGAATGGCAGCACCGGGCCCCTGAGGGAACCAGCCGACAGAACGCACCACAACCTGGTGATGACGATGGCGAGCGTGACAGCGGGAGGAGAAACCACTGACCGGGAGTATCTGATCCTCACGCTGATCAAGAACGACCTGGACAAGGCCAACAAAGACAAGGCCAACAAGAACTTCTCCCCTAACTTCAAGGTATCATGACCTCACATGCAGACGATCCTGTAAAGACCTGGATCTACGATTTCTCTGATTCAGGCGCCAGCTTCTTGTGCTGGTGACGTCGTTTGCAGCTTATCGGGTCAGAAGTCTTCAGATCGCTCACTCTGTTCTCCTGCTCTAGGTGAAGCTGTTTTTTACCAAGACGGTGGAGGAAGGAGCTAACTGTGACACTAGCAGCACGTCGACCTCTGTGACCCCAGACGTCAGCGACAACGAACCTGATCACTACCGCTACTCCGACACCACGGACTCTGACCCGGAGACCGAGCCGTTCGAAGACGACCACCACAATCAGATCACAAACGTCTGACACACACTCATACACACACACATATATACACAGTATGTCTATACACACATATATAAATATATATGTGCACACATATATAAATATATATGTGTATATGTACACACATGAACCCATGAGTAAGACTAGCGCACTGTTGGCTTACGGTGAGTATATAACTGACCCACCAGAACTGATCGGTGGGACTCGATCAAATGATAAACCACGCCCCCCTGCCCCCACCTCCAATCTTCTGCTCGGTGCACACCTGGACAATCACATGACACGGTGGTCAGGGTGAGGACGGCGGTGTAGAATGGACAATAAGACGGATGAATGGACAGAGTTAAAGGGGTAAAACTTGAATATAAACAAACTGAAAGACGAGTCCCCAGATGAGAAAGAAGACGAGTCCCCAGCCCTGAGGTGTCCCTCCCTCCCTCCTGACCAGGTTCAAGAAGCTTCTTGCAGACCAGGTCTCTGCCCTCTTCGTTTTTTAAGCTGTCAGAGTTGACTCTTCTCTCTGTGTCCTAACTTCAGGTGAGTGTGGCTCCATGTTGTTTGAAGGCCAGTGCTCTTATTTTTGAATTTCAGCAAAGAAAAACCTGTTATTATTTATTAACATAACATTCGACAGAGTCTCAATCTGAATTGAAATGAAACAGATTGTAATCATTGACCTGGTGGAACAGGGTTAGGGTCTAAATCTGTAGACGAACACAGAATCATTGAGTTATAAAAAAAGAGAACATTGGCCGAGCAGCTCTAGAACAACAGTAATCAACCAAAGTTCAACTTTTTCACCCTGGTCTTCAAAAGTCCTCATGACAAAGAACAAGCTGATCGGTCTGGACCCTCAGAATCCGTCAGTCTGAGCTGGTTCAGGACTGGGTTGGGGTCAGGACTGGTCTGGACTGGCCTCAGAGAGGTGACGACCTTTAGTTTGAATGTGACGAGGAAGAAGAGAAACTTGGATTATTCACAATCTGCTGCAGCTCTGTCAATCATCCACAGTTGAAACCACGTAGAGTTCAAACCTGCCGTGAACAAGCGCTCCTCCGACCCTCTGCTCACAGATTTGCACAGAATGATTCTCTTCAGCTCTTCAATCAGTTCAACAGTTACAGAAAATCTATTTTTATTATTCTCTCATATCAATCATTAAGCTAAAGATCACGTTATATCCATTCCTGCAGCCAGATCTGCTGTGAGCTTCACACCTGAAGACTACAGGCTGAAGCAGAAACGACCACAGAGCGCTTACTTTACAAGTGCCTGGTTGCCAGGCGGGTGGTGATTGCACTTTATTAAGGACGGTTGAGTTTGTAACTATTTCTGGACAAGGTCAGTCCATCCTAGAAAACCGGTCATGCCTCGTTCACACTACATGATGTTTGCCCGATTCAACACTTTTTTCAGATAAAAGCCCGACTGCTGCTCAAACTGCTGTTTGAGCAGCAGTCGCTATGTTTGGACTCTTCAAAGATTCAAGAGGCCTTCTCTGACCTGATTTCTTGCAGCCTAAAATCAATCAAACGGGGCCAGAGCAGACCTGACCGCGAGTCGGGGGCTTCCACTTGCTGAAGAGGGTGTAGCGTGGGACTCCATTATGTCAGGCGCATAGTGTGTAATCACAAGACAGCCAGTCATGTAGTGTGAAGTGCACAGCCTGTATTCTGTTGTGTTGATAGATCATTTTGTCAAGCTGCTGTCAGGGAGCTCTTCACTCAGAGTTTCTCAACTTTGGCGTCAGGACCCGGTCGTGGCTTTGAGGAAGGATCTCACCACCACAGTTAAGAGTCAAGTCCAGGTTTGGCCTCTGTGTGTCTTTGGTGTCTGACATTTAAAGAAGGGTAACACTCTGTAATTATTACTGTTTGTAGACTATTAATCTTTGTCTTCGCTATCACTTTTTGAGGCATTCAAGCGCTTACATTCTTTAGAACTGACCCTTTAATGCCGAGGAGGACAGTTTGAGGATCAGGTCTCTATTACTACAGGTTTGAGACTATTCTCTCTGGATCTCACAGAAACCACGTTAAGTATTCTCAGACCTGTTTCTCTTGAAACACAGATTTAACCTCATCAGAGTGAACCATCCAAAACTAATCTCCAGTTTTTATCTGTAACTCTTCTAGATGTTAAGGTTTGTCTTTTCAAGCAACAAGCTATTTTTCAGCTCCTCTCAAACCAGGTGAGAAGCTTCTGGATGTGCACCTTCTAATTGTTCTTTGGTTTGTTGGCTTCACAGCAGTTGTGTTTTTTCTAATGAAAACATTTAGCCAGCAGCCAAGAAATCCTCTGTAAATAATATCAGTCCACCAGTCGATCAGAGAAGCCCTTATCATCTGAACAGCATCTGCCTCAAGATGCCGATCTCCGTCCTAACATTCGGTGCTACAACCAAACCATCAGCTGTTTGATTGTTCTTCAATTAGGTTCCTGTTGTCTGTAGGCCCTGATCACACAGGACGCACTGTGGAGGCCGAGACATGAACACAACACTTATTAAAGAATCACTGAAGGCAGAAGTTCTGACTGGGACCCGCGGGGCGATGTCTGGACAGGAGGCACATTTCCCAGAGCTATCCCCAACCTCAGAGAGTCAACAACTCGTGGTGGGTTGTCGCAGTGACGTTGGGATCCGGTTCAGTCAGAGTCTCTTAGGTTGGATAGGAACGGGTTGCAGAGATGTGATGTTTCCAGCTGTGCAGGTGGTTCCGAGTCGACTTTGTGTTGAAGGAACGGAGACGAGTGTAGGGGACGTCCAGTCGGATTCAGATCCTGATCACAAACACAGGACTGGTAGAAGAAGTGGCTGGTGCTGATTAAACTGTCGCCTGTGTGATCATATCTTGTTCCACCTTGTGTTACGAGCAAACTGGTGCTTTGAGCCGTAGTTGTTGGGCCACCAGTCCACCATGTTGGGTTTTAGGTGCTAAGTTAAGCTAACCAGCTGAGCCCGTTGTCCATCTGTGGTGCTCTGTATCAAGAGCGAGTGCTCGTCCAGTCTTCATCTGTCCGCAGGTTGTTTGTGTAGCTGCCAAAATGTTTAAGCAACAATAACACAACTCCTGCGGGTTCCTGTCAGGCGTGACCTCACCTCTTGCCATCAACCCGTTCAGACATGACTGGTGTGTAGACCTGTTCAGCAGAGCAGCTTAAAACCTGAACATACTCAAAAACCATAAACTGCTGCGAACTTGTATCATAATGCAATAACGACCATTTCCATTCAGCGTTGTGACGTTCGGGTCAAATCAGGCCAATAGCCTGGGTGGTATCACCACCAGGACGCTGAGGACTTGAACATGTGTTTCAGAAACAAGTCTAACCTCCTG
Organism: Platichthys flesus; assembly: GCF_949316205.1. Taxonomy (NCBI): domain Eukaryota; kingdom Metazoa; phylum Chordata; class Actinopteri; order Pleuronectiformes; family Pleuronectidae; genus Platichthys; species Platichthys flesus. Next base: position 20,902,881 of record NC_084964.1, read on the forward strand.
CTGAACGCCGGAGCTGCACTGAACACAACCGCGTGAACTGAACAGGTTTTGGGGATTCTGAGGTCAAGGTGTCGTCCACGTCTCTCGACGGTCTCTGGTGCTCCGGGTCTTTGTCTTAGGACCATTTCATCCCAGTTGGTTGTAGACATCAACAGCAGCTGTGTCAAATCCATCTAGGAACTTTGGACAAAACATAGTTTGTAGGTGAACCAGGGTCGATTCATCAAGTCTCATAACATTCGATAACAGAAATTGTCTCAAATTGTATTATATTAAATATGACTTGTCATTCCTGCTCTGTTTTTGCCAGATGTTCACAGTTCCTGTACTGAACCAGGAAGTCAGAAAGGAAACAAAAAGAGGAAGTGATCAAAACTTAGTAGTTTATAAAAAAACGAACCTTAAACCGCTGAACTCAGTGATGATAAACGTTAGCATTAATGCTTTTACATTTGGTGTTACTGGAGAAACCTAGAGAAAAATGTCTGAATGTGTCGTTGTGCAGATGTTAGTTTGCATCTGGAATCTGCAAAGGAACCTTAAACTCACACCAGGGTTTAACCTTTAACCTCCTTTAATCAGATTTAACTCAAGCTTTACACGATTCCGTCAGTTCAGCTCTTTGTTTACATCTCAACCCAAACGAAGCTCAGACTGGTGTGTTTTGGAGTTGATGAGGTGAAGGTGATCTGTTCTATGTTTAGCCTTAAGGTGCCCTCACATTGATCCTCTGCTCAACGGCTCCGCACTCAGCCCAGCACACCACGTCACGATCATCTGTTGATGTCCGTGTTATGTTTCTATTCGCTGAAAATACAAATTCAAAGATTTCAGTTCACACTTTAATTTGTCGTTTAGGATTTAGTTTTTTGAACAAGAGACGGAGGGAGTGTTCCGGACAGAGGAGATGTGACGGCCCCTTGACTTGAAGGTGTTCTGCGTGAGTTGGGGTCACAAACCACATCTGTCGATCAGAGGTCAAAGGTCAACATCGGGCAGAAGATGATGATGTTGGTTCAACAGCCTCAAATGTTTTTAACTTAGTGTGTCTGTTTCAGAAACAAGCTGACAGCTCCACGAGGGCAGACGTCGTTAATTTATCTACAACCGACTTCAATTTCCAACATATTTGTCATAAATTTATAAAGTGTTTGATCTTAAATTGACAAAACTACATTTTAGTTGGATCAAATCTGCTAGCTAGATAATGAAGCTCACGTTAGCATTTAAAGAACAAACGCTTTGTAAAAATGACAGTATGGACACGTGTATGACATCATGCTAACATCCTGAAAGCTGACAGCGAACAGTTCTCCGATCATGCTAACGTGCTGAGGCTAAAGCTAGCAGGTGCTGGGTAAGAGACGGTCCGTGTAGACGTCAGAGAAACGCGTTCATGCCGTTAATAAAAACTTTAAATCTTTGACTGTAACGTTATAAACCAGTTATTGACCGTGTTTGCAGCCTGTCCATCCGATTGGATGAGTGTGGATCAATGTCTCTGGTGCAGGTGTGGTTCTGGCGTCTCAGCTCATGTCCTCTGTCTGTCTGTGTCCTCATGATGGTGTTTTTATTCATCAGGTTATTTTATCACCCAAATGTCTTCATAACCTGTATCACCATGGAAACATTTCAAGTTAATCTGACCCCCTCCTCCCACGTTCTTTTATTCTGCCCCCCCGCCCTGTTTTATAATGAAATAAAACACTGTAAAGGTGAATAAACTATTTATAAACTGCAATGTTGACCGTTTGTTCCAAAGTACACGACTTCCTGCATCGTGACCATGAGCTCCATCCGAAGGTACCGGGGATACACAGGCACATTCTCCACTGCATTGTGGGAAACTAGGTTCATTGTACAAGATTTATCAATTTATAGAACTACAGGATGATCACTGATCTCTTACACAACCACGGAACTTAAGAAGCAAAATAAATTATCGGAAAATTAGACAAATCAGCAGTTTCCCACGTGTTTTCAAAAATGTTCCCGTTACAGTTACTGATCAATGATGGCAGAAATTATCATCTTTTCCCCCACAATGCACTGCTTCAGGAACACCGAGCACCCTGAACGACTTGAGAACAGACACAGGATATCTGCTGCTTTAAAAAGATCAAAGGAAGCATCCGACGCCCACGTTCTTTCCCTGATTGGTTCTTCTCAGTCACATGACTCAAACAAACAAACTGCAGAAACTGATCAGTAGGATTTCATCGCCAATAATAAATATATGTGTCATAGAGCTGCTGCAGGTCGAACAAACATCTGATCAGTTATGAAAATAACCAAGGATCAAATTCAATCATTTATTTAAAGACAAACATAAAATGTCAGCCACTTAGTGAAACATCAGACGTCGGGGTCAACGAGGCCGTCAGCTCACGGACCACGCTCAGGGCCGAGTCCACGCAGCCGTCGAAGTTTGAGTGACTGAACGCGTCGCCGCCACAGATGAGGGGCGGTTGGTCGAGGATGGTCATGTGACCCGGACAGCTCAACACCGAGGTCAGCACCTGCAGGCGGAACGAGGGAATCATGAATTAAACGCTCCCACGCGCCGAAGAGTTCAGGTTCAGTGGGATTTCTCAGACTCACCTGGGAGTACCGCCACTTCTGACACTTGATGCTGATTGGCTGAGGCAGGTCAGGGAGCAGCTTCCGGAGCTCCAATAAGATGATTGGCTGAACATCCTCCTTGTCTCGCTCCAAGTGCTCCAGGCCAAACGGGACGCTAGTGTGGATGACGAGGGACGGGCCACGGCCGGGAGCGTCTGAAGGTCACAGACATGGTCAGTGCATCACCTTCTGTAACGCTTTGGTGTGACAGCCAATCAGCAACGAGATCAGTGAGAATCAAACATTGAGGACAAGGTGCCTACCAGGTGAGGTCTGTCAACAACATTAGCTTCTGCTAGTCCGTAACATCACAAACTGACGAGGTCGACAGGCAGTTTGGTCTGAACGTCACAGACTGACAGACAGACAGGCAGGCAGACAGGCAGGCAGGCAGGCAGACAGACAGACAGACAGACAGAGAGGCAGACAGACAGATAGGCAGACAGACAGACAGACAGACAGACAGACAGACAGAGAGAGGCAGACAGACAGACAGAGAGAGAGAGGCAGACAGACAGACAGACAGACAGACAGACAGAGAGGCAGACAGACAGATAGGCAGGCAGACAGACAGACAGACAGACAGACAGACAGACAGACAGACAGGCAGGCAGGCAGGCAGACAGACAGACAGAGAGAGGCAGACAGA